>NC_140278.1:2122550-2246362 GCF_964030765.1 Micromesistius poutassou
TACTTTTGTTCATTTCATTAGCCACAAGTCACTAATTTCTGTAGCCACGACTGAACTAGAAGCCACTTCATCTGTCCTGCATGCTACGTGCCATATATATCCTTCAATAGTAATGAAGGACATATAGCTTGCTCAAATATAGAACCCCTCAAGGGTTTTTCATTGAACCATCTCATAAGGTATATATGTATATCTTTACATAAGGTATATATGTAAAGAACTGTAGACATGGTTCTATAGAACCGCTAAGGTTGAATAGTGACTCCACATTTCAAACCTACTGTTGTACCAAAGTATTGTCCAACACATCCGGTTCTACGGCCCCACCTGTTCCTTTAACACGCTGCCTGTAAAAACACCCGGTCCAACTCGCATAACCCACGCTGCTGTTAACCCTTAACAGCCTGACACCCGTAGCCATAGCAGCCCTGAACAGCCCAGTAAGCGTAGCCATAGCAGCCCTGAACAGCCCAGTAAGCGTAGCCATAGCAGGCCTAAACAGGTTCTCACGTTGTTTTGGCCTGTCACTGTTGTGTGCTGCTGTGTGTTCCTTTATGTGTTGTTACTGTCTGGTATCGTTGCGTGATGATGTGTGTAAGCTGTACTGCTGGTTCCCCTTTGTGGTGTACAGTTTTGTGGACACAAATTTCCCCCTGGGGACAATTACTCCAGGAGGGTTAAATAAACAACCTTTTAATCAGTCAAGTGCCATTTTCATGGCAGTTCATTATAGAACCTGTTTTGATTATGATGATTATATGATTATTTATATTATTAATGTCATCATCATCATTTTATGTAAAATCTTAACCCATTATACAAAAGAAAAATTAGGAATGGTGTTCTTTTAAATATATATTGCTGTGGAAAGGTGAAATGGTGCATTATGTAGATTGTAAAATACATTTAATAAAGAAATAGAATAAAACCATCTTCATTAAAACAATTCAAAATGAATCTAAATACTTAAAGCATATGTTTCAATTAAAGTGTATTGAGACTTGCTTCTCATCAAGCCATCGTGGTCGACACAATCCACTTGCCGTCCCTCTTCCTTTTCATTAGACTAATCACTGCTCATGGGTGGCACAGCTTAATGTATATATTAATAAGGAGCACATTTGTCGGGAGTGGGTCTTAGGCCTGTATACGGGCATGTCTGAGATCTACCATCAAACAGAAGGACACACAGTAAGGCGTTTCATCGTCAGCGATGCTGAGGATGCTCGAGCTCTAAAACCTACTGAAAAGGCTGAAGCAACACAATCAGTTAACTTAGCATTTATATTCTTATCAACCAGCGAAATGAGGAAAGGAATCAGCCAGGGTTCACTAGATGAACAGGTTGTGGGCTGCGTTCAGATAGTCTGTTTTTCTTAGTAAGGTTTCTATAATGAGTGAAATGACCAGGAAGGATTTAAGTGGCAGCCATGATAGGAGCTGGTCCAATTCTCTAAATGCTAAGGAAAGTGCTCTGATGCTTCCTTTCCTACCTCCACCCTCTCATCATCTTTAGAATAGGGTCACTGGACCATCCTTTACAAAAGAAAGGAGATAGTGCCGTCCCACAAGGCAGGAACATTGAGGGCCGCACCATTCGGCCGTTCAAGGAAACAAATGATCAACGTGACTGACCATTATTTTGATCAAATCATACCAATAGGGATATATTTCAGTGGGCAGGAGTGAGAGGAACCATTCTCAATGTGATAACTATTCAGTTTCACTGGGAGCCTTTATTATATATATATATATATATATATATATATATATATATAGGCCTATATTTTAACCTTACTAATGAAAGTGTGTTTGTGCCCGGGTTGGTGCATGTCCGCGGTGATGGCGCACCGGGCCGAACATCAGAGACGCGCTTCTTAGTCCATCTTTGAAACATGTTACTTTCATCGCGGCAGACCCACGTCCATATGACACCCGTTATAGGAGCCCACCCTAGCGTGGGTGCAGACGTCCTATGTCCCTTTCTAGCCTCTTTTCATTGATCTTGATGGCAAACGGCACCAGCACCCCCTAGTGCCCATATCGTACGGCAAAATGTAGGTGTTTGGGGAAAAAAATGATTGATGATTTGAACCCTGAGGCTCTACAGCCTGTATCACCTGTATGTCAGAGAATTGATTTTAAAGTCATGCTACTCACCTATAAATCCCTACATGGTTTAGGGCCAAAGTATATCACTGATATGCTTCCACTACATAAGCCTTCTAGACCACTAAGATCATCAGAGACCTCTGAGATCTGTTAATTCAGTCAACACGAAACTTGGGAAAGCAGGATTTAGTTACTATGCAACACATAGCTGGAATAAACTCCCTTTTTACAGTAAGACTTGCCCCAACTCTGACCACTTTTAAAACAAGACTGAAGACTTTGTTTGCTTCAGCTTTCTGCAAAAAATTGTTTTTTTTACTTTGCCTTTATTTTCTTTTACATATCTATTTTCTTTTATTAAATCTTGCCTTTATTTTCTATTTTATTTTATTACTTCAATATATCTTATTTTATTATTTCATTTTACTGTATGACGATGTTGCTATGTGAAGCATTTTGAGTCTGCCTTGTGTATGAAAATATCTCTGTATATATAGTTGCCTTGCCTTGCCTAAAAGCCTATAAGACCCATTAAGGGTCTGAATGAGGACATAGCAACCAAAGCTTTGTAGATTCTCCTCGGTTTTTGGGTAGTGTCATATGCCAAATTATGGCAGGGCTATTCTGCTTTGAATAGTTTGTGTTGATATAGGCTTATTGTGTGTATTCAACTCAAATATCAACCATTTAAGTTAACACCCACCCACATACACACACATATACGCAGACTTCCATGCACCTGCTCTGCCTCACTTCAGGTATCAGGTAACCTCCCACCGTGTATTTAACAGAGAGCAGACCGAGCCGAGGACACTCACCCACAGCACCATATGCGGCACCACCTTCATCCATCTGCACCACCTTCATCTGTCTGCACCACCTTCATCCATTTGGGTTGGACATTGGAATCAGTTCCTGAGTGTAAGCAGCAGAGAGCTGTCTGTGAGTATGTAGATTACATATTATTCACCTGTTCATTGGAATATAGATGTCTTTATTGGGTTGACTAATGCTGATATTAACAAAAGGCATATTTAGGGGTTTGATTTTATTTATACGTTAAACGTTTTTGATTCATTGTAAACATCTTATCACGTTAAGTCAAGTTGATGGTCTTGCTGAAACCTGATTTATTTTTGCATTGGTGAGTCAAGTAATTGTACCATGATTATGGAGTAGGATATGCACTGTGAAATGCATAACTGATGAATAAATGTTGAATCTATTTTTCTTGAGATGCCTACTTGCACCTTGAAAACCATGTTTGCGTGATGGAAAATGTATTTGCTTATAAGGCATTTGTAAATATCTTTCTAAATTAATCCAATTCTAGTCAAATTAGATGCCAAGTTCAAGCAAAAAAGGAAAGACTGGGATATATTTAAGATGGCATGACGTAAGACCGAAGATGCCAAGTCATTGTTATCTGTACATGCTGTACAGAGTGTGTTTTTCGCAACAAGCTCTCTTCTGACTTCCCTGAGTCCTCCCCATAGGCCAGGTAACTAGGAAAGTAGCGCGGGAGGAAAGATCTCAGAGGAACACGCCACCTTATTAAGGCATATTCACTATAGCAACCAAAAATCTCCTTATACAAGCTGGATCACAGCTTATCTTGGTTTGAATATTATATTTGATTAAAATCCTAAATGACCCACAAATTACTAACTTTTAATAGCAAAAGAATAGGGGCCATTTTGGAATGTGCAGTTACTGAATGGGTGCATCATGTTTAGTAAGTTTGTTGTTGTTGATGTCTTTGTTTGTTTGTAGGTTGAAGCCTTCCAGCATGGCTTCCATAGGCTGGCCCCTGCTCCTCCTGCTCGTCCACGCAGCCTTTGGTAGGTCCACCCGAACACTGATCCATCAGAACTATTTGCTTCCTTTCACACCACGATGTATGTGTGCATGTGTGCGTCCTGTTGTACCCAAGTGTCTGTGCCTGTCTCTGTTCCAAACTCAGCTGCTCTACCTGAGACAAAGACCAGCGACCCATCTCTGCCAAACCCACCTGCTCCCATGGACATGCCCCAACCCACTTCCTCTAATCATCAAAAGCGTCTAAATAGCATGGCCAGAAAACTGGTAGGTTCACCATCAGGGTGGTCCGTTAGGCAGACTATAACTTTAATATTCTATGTTAAAGTGATGGACAATAGGTTTTTAAAACTGAAAGCAACCATACTATATCACAGAGGACTCACATGTATCCTCTACACACCTCCCGAACATCTAGTCAGGAAAATGTCAGGAAGTATATTTAACAATTATCTGTGAATAGTGGGGAATAGCCCCGAGACCGAAGGTATATTATTATAGTATATTAGTATACTACACGTGGTGAAGGTATATTATTATAGTATATTAGTATACTACACGTCAACACTCAAAAAATAAACAAGATAACACTTTTTGCCGGGATTTATTTGTCGCGTCACGCGCGATGAAAACAATATCCCGAGTTTGAGATCTCATGGGATATTGCCCAATATCCCGAGATAGCGAACCAATCAAATTGCGCCATCTTAGGAGGTTCACGTGTAGCATATACTAATAAGGTCATCTGATGAAGTCTGTCTGAGTACTACTGAGTCGAATACTCGCCTCTGTGTCGTTTTACCTCCTCAATGCCTGAAACACCGCTGCGGTAATGTAGTACCCACCCGGACAGGAGGGTAAAAAGACTCCACTCATTAGATCTGTATGGAGCAATGGCCGGATATATTAACGGACTTAACTTATCTAAGTGAGTTTGCAGTGGATTTCTTCATGGAACATCATTTTCTGATGCTCAACGCACCTTAATAGCCGTTAATAGCATAATAAGATTACGGATTATGGATTTATGTTGTAATTATGATATGATATGAAATTATATTACATTATATTATATGTTACATGTTAATATATAATACAATATTATATGATATTACATAATATTCTATTATATTCTCTTATATTGGATAAAAAACACTAGGTGAATATACTGCCTAGTATCTTTAGTTTAAAAAATTGTGACACAAAAGACACATGATTTAAATTAATTCAAAAATGAAAAATAGACATAATATTCATGTTACAGTGTAACAATCCATTATGCCATTTGTACCATTAACATACTGATTCATCTTATTGTTCCAGATGATGAACTGCATCAACAAGGGTATGACAACCATGTTCACCAATGTCACATGATCACATGATCACAGTTCTAGTTGAGTGTTGTTCAACTGTATTGTTCTACACAGGGTTCCACGTCCCCACAGGGATACAAGACACTATCCAAAAACTCACTGGGATGTAAGTAGTTGTCCCTTGTCTGTGTGTGTGTGTGTGTGTGTGTGTGTGTGTGTGTGTGTGTGTGTGTGTGTGTGTGTGTGTGTGTGTATGTGTGTGTGTGTGTGTGTGTGTGTGTGTTTCCTTGCTTGTGCTATGCCTGTGCGAACATTGATCATTGACATTGGTCGTTATTCTGAGGACTATCGGACATTAAATGGTTTAAATGGAGTATGTAGGCAAAAACAAGAGGATTCTTTGAAGGATTTTTCACATAAAGGTTGATATGGTCCGGCTGGAAATTTTATTTCTCCAGAGAAAACACAAAATGAGTCCAAATTAATCAAAGGCAAATTTCTTTCTTTCTGTCTGCCTTTCTTTTCTTCCTTTCTTTCCGTCTTTCTGTCTGTCTTTTTTCTTTTCTTTCTTCCTGTCTGTCTCTCTTTCTGTCTTGTCTCTCTCTCTCTCAGGGAGAAGACCCACACAGACCAGCCGAAGCCTCTCCTGGACTTCCTCGACACCCTGCAGTCACTCCCTGCTGGGGACGCAGACACCAACAGGGACCCCCAGGGCACGGCCCCCGGCCTACCACTGGAACCAGAAGTATGAACACACACACACACACACACACACACACACACACACACACACACACACACACACACACACACACACACACTCACTCACTCACTCACTCACTCACTCACTCACTCACTCACTCACTCACTCACTCACTCACTCACTCACTCACTCACACTTTGTAAGAACACACTTCCACAACATATGTTGTGTCTGATTATGTTGTACCTCTTCAGTATCTAAACAGGGAGCTGTGGAATAGCTCCAACCCTCAGGCCATGCTTAAGTTGATGAAGTTGAAGACATCCATGGTCAGTACAACAGTTCCCACAGTCGCATCGAAATGCATACCGACACGCAGACCTCTTCCCCGCTGACGTTACGTACGTATGGGCTTCCTCCCAGAAAGCACACGCATGCTTCATGCGGGGGTTCCTAGCGCCGCTCTCCCTGGACAGCTTGATGGCGGGAAAGGACATGAACTCAGAGGACCACGACAACCTGATGTGGGCCGCCCAGCCCCTCCTGAAGAACATGCCGCCCGCTGACCTGGCCCTGCCCCAGAACATAAAGCGGCGCAACATGGAGAGGATGTGAGTGGGGCTCATGGGGGTGGAGATGGTGGTGGGGAAAATGGTGGTGGTGTCTGTTCACAATTTTCCCCCTTCAGACTGTGAAGAGGGTTTCACCCATTATTCACTCATTCTAATCCGTTACTCACCGACACCCACCCACACCGACGGGGCCGTCCGACAGCAGCGGGATAAAACCTCACTGCACCACACAGCTCCATCCTCAGCCACCATTATCTTAACCATAGAGGAAGACCTTAAATCATATCTTCCAACGTGTGTTGTGCTTTTATGTGTTTTTATATATATATATATATTTGTGTGTGTGTGTGTGTGGATGATGGCTGGTTTAAATCAGCCATCATCCACACACAATCCCACTATATATACGACATGACAGTGCTGGACGAAGGGCTCTGTGGTGGTGTGCGACCGACTCAACATGTCATCATTTGTGTTTGGTCTGCTCTCTGCTGCGGGGCTCAGGATGAGGATGCTGAAGGAAGGGTTCGCCTCTCTGTCAGAGATGCAGAGGACTCAGATCAAAGAGTGGGTCAGGCAGCAAGTGTCCCAGAACAACTTCAACTGCACCCTCAAACCCAGACCCAAGCCTGACAGAGCCAGGCCCGCACCAGCTGGGGGTGAGAACAACCATAATATTAACCATAACCATAACATCAACACAATCAACAACAACAAAACCATTCATCATAATAATAACAACAGGAATAACAGCAAACATCAACAACATATCTCCTGTCTGGGGTTAATAAATTACATTTTATTTAACATTAATGATGATAATCTCACAGTTTGCCTTAAGGGCTAATGTGAATGTAACCGTTGCGGTCATAGCAGGGGCGGTCAGTCGATGTCCCAGGAAGCTGAAGTGGCTGGCCCTGAAGGAGATGATGATGATGGGGCCCTTCCTGTCCCGACTGAGGCTAACAGAACTGGACGCTGCCTCCGACGACCAGGTGTGTGTGTGTGTGTGTGTGTGTGTGTGTGTGTGTGTGTGTGTGTGTGTGTGTCTGTGTGTATTACAGTATCTCTATGATTTACGTTTCCTGTCCTCCCTCCTGTTCCAGCTGTGTGAGTTCTTCCGGTCGGAGAACTTCAGCAGCTCGTTCCGCGGCGTGGCCGGGATGAACCCGGCGCTGGCCAGGAGGTTCCTGAACAGGATTAAAAAGTGCACCAAGAGCCCCGAGGAGCTTTCACAGCAGTTGGAGAGGTGTGTTTGCGCATTCAAATACCTGGGTGGGATTTATATACAGGCTTATGTGCACAGTTTGATGCACATCGCTTTTCTTTCTTTCTTTTTCTTTTTTTTCTTTTCTCTGTCTTTCTTCCACTGATTAACACTTTGCATGTGGAAAAGGGTCAGAACAACTCGACCCAAACAAAACTGGTCCAGGCTCCTTGATACTCCCGGGTACTCCACTGGTAAACTCCAGGAGTTTGTCCGGTGTTGCGCGGACTGGAATAGGCCCTTTGGGGCCTGCTCCCTGCTCGGTGCTCGCAAGGGAACATTTGCATTCCATACCTTGAGGCACCAGTTGCCATGGTGAATAATACCCATCGGATGCTTGTAAGGGAACATTTGCATATTTGCATCACACTTAAGGCCACCAGGTATCGATCAATAAATCAAAAGTCTAACCTTGGATGGTGGCTTAAGGTCTTAAACCCTCCTCTAGTGTGTGGACCAATGAGAGGGGTTTGATTTATTATTATTGATATTATTTGTTGTTGTTGATATTGTTGTTTTGTGTTCATAGGTAGATCCATAGGTACATTCTACAGATAGAAATTTGTTATTTCACAAATACTTATATATCAATTCAACTCAGTTTGCAAAACACCAGTGGATACGAGACCTAACAGGTGATGAGGGAGAGGAGCAGGCTGGGGGTGCAGGGTTGAGGGCAGGCTGAGGGGGGGGGAGGAGCTGTGAAGTTGAAGGGGGAGATCCTTTGTGATTCGTATCTATATATATATTAGTGCTGTCAAATGATTTAAATATTTAATCGCGATTAATCGCATTAATGTCATAGTTAACTCGCGATTAATCGCAATTAATCACACATTTTTATCTATGCTAAATGTCCCTTGATTTCTTTTTGTCCCATTATTTTTTCTCATTTTAATACTCTTCAACATGGAAAAGTGGATCGGCTTGCTTTGTGCAAATGTTTTTTTATTGAAAACAACGTTGCCATATTTTATTTTCCGGCCATCTTTTTTGGCGTTAAAAAAATGGGTTTGCGTTAATGCCGTTAATAACGCGTTTAACTGACAGTGCTAATATATATATATATATATATATATATATATATATATATATATATATATATATATATAAGGCTACTATCAGTATCCTCAGAAACATTAGGCCTTCTGCAAAACAGAACGGGCGTTTGGAGAGGCAGCACTGCTACTGAGAGGGCCTGGTGGTCTGGGAAACCAGGTGGTCACGACAGCTGCCACTGAGTTTGGGTTCATCAGCCAGTGAGCCAGGACTCCACTCTCACAATACCACAGACAGGACCCAAGCACGCAGGGCTGAACTGCAATGGAGCAGGGTGTCATAAAAGATCTCACCTGGCCCAGGGGGCAAAAGGTATTTATATAGGGGGGGGGGAGGCCCTGGGGCATTAGATGACCAGCCAGGACCCCCTACCCCAGGGAGGTAAGGACGTTCCTGACTGGATCAGCATCGTCTTTGTATCAGAGGAAATGATCTACTCTTCATTTCCCCTCCGCTGATTATTCCTTATTCCATAGTAGAATGGCTCTCTAGGATTGGTTCACAGGGTTAGGGCCTCCCTGTGGAACAGGACTCAAACCATGAGACTGAAGGACGGACCACTGGTGCTTCCTCTAAGCCATTATTGCCACTCTGCTAGGAGAGGAGGCTTTAGGGTAATGTTGTTTTATCACACATGGCCATGGCATTGTGTGTGTACCCAAACCACAGGGTCACATGTGGTTTGTGCTGCTGCCAGACAGATAAAGGTAGGGCAGCAGGGAGCAGAGAGGGAGGGGAGAGCAGCAGCACCACTCAGAGTGCTGGGTGTCCTGGTAAGCCCGCTAGACAGAGTGGCTGCAGCTGTATTTGCATGCGTTAGCCAGGGACCTGCTCTACTCTCACGATCCACAGCCCTCTGTGGATCAGACTGATCCTTTTGAGACAATCGCCCCAAACATAAATCTGAATCCAGCCCCTCTGTGGATCAGACTGATCCACAGAGGGGCTGGATTCAGATTTATGTTTGGGGCGATTGTCTCAAAAGAAAAACTTTTATCTTTAGCACTATAACTTTTAGCACTATTTGTTGTGTTCCTGGGAATACAAATGATCAGAGGGGATATATATATATATGGATCACATTCATAATGCAGACGTTACCTAACAACTCCAGCAAATAGATCTCAATAACCAGAATGAATTGGTTCAACTTTTCATCACAGGCCGGTTGTGTCACAACGCACAACGCCAGATTCCGTTCCTAGAATGTTCTTCCCGTGTCTTTACCATGTCAAACTAAACTGATGGCGATGTGTTCGCCCCCTTCAGATTCGGCATGTTAGCCTGTTACTATAAGGACGACCCACCAGTGAACATGACCCTTAAGTCCCGCCTCCTCGCACAGCTCAACGAGTGTGACAACGTTGGAGCCAAAAAGGTACCGCCCACTCATCCTGATCCATGGTTTGTTTCTCGTCGCAGTTGTTGTGGCTGTGGTTGTAGTGGTTGTTGTTCAGGTCCTTCCGTCCAGCACAGTGTCTTCATCATCCTACGGTCTCCACACTGTGTCCTCTTCATCGTCCTCCCTCCCTTTAGCTGAAGAAGCTGCTGGTTAAGAAACTGATGGCGTCGGGGCAGCACCCCAGCCTCCCAGACCTGCAGTCCATCCTGGGCTCCGGTATATCCAAGCTCTCCTCCCAGCAGCTCTCCTCGTACACCGCGGAGGAGCTCAAAGCGACCCTCAAAAGGGTGGGCCGCAGAGTGAAGATGAGGTTGGGCCTGGCCCGGAAGCTGGTCAAGAGTCTGCTGCAGAAGGGGGAGGTGAGTGGGTCTGTGGCACCCAAACATCACCACGGCCTCTTTCCCACATGTTGTCTGGTGTCTCTTCATTTGTGTTTGTGTTTTTCATTCTGCTTTTCATGGGTTCCTCGCGGTGGGCGGTGTCAGAATGTGAGCACTGAAGATCTGGTGTCAGTGGGCGGCGCTGTGAAAGGAGTCCCACTGAGGATCCTGAGGAAGATGAAGGCCAAGGAGATGCTGGGAAACGGCAGTCTGGAGGACGTCGCCCAGATGATGACCAAGGGGCAGAAGGAGGCCCTGATGGAGGGGGTTAGTAAAGCATGGAACTCATTCAATAACACCACTATCTGTTGTATTATGACTCACTCATGATCAACTATTTGATGATGATTCTTGAGAGTTGAATCACAATTAAACACAAGTAACCGAATAATATCAAATCAAAAATATACTATGCTAAAAAGTACATTTAGAAGTACACTAAATGGAGAGATGCTGTGAAGATCCCCGTCCAAAGCATCCATGTTTTCACCCATAGCTGCGCAAAGACGTGCAAGCCTCTGAGCTGATCATGAAGCTGCCAGCCCCCCTCCTCGCCACACTGTCCCTGAACGACCTGAAGAGGGCCAACCTCACCTCTCTGGACCAGGTGGAGGGCAAGCTGTGGACCCGAGCTCAGGTACCGCTCGCTGCTCTGGAACAGTTCCCTGGCTAGATTGACTGGTGGATGGGCATGTTTCATAAGAAACATTTGAGTTCATAGAAGGTCTTTGTATTTAAGAGGAGTAAATAGCTCTAAAAGTAACGTCGTGCTGGTTTAAGAAATGTTGCCGAGAGCTGAATTCATGTTATTTATTCTTTCTTCTTAGGCTATATTCCTGCTCAAAAAGCTAATGAAGAAAGACATCAAGCCCAAAGCTATAAGGTCAGAAACATTGATTAGAACATGATAACTGCAATAAATTGTAAATATATTGAGAAGAAGAGCAATTTGACATGGACTACATATTATATAATCTTAAAACCCTATTTGTTTTAACACACCTGTGTGTTTGTTTTGCCGACTGATGACTGAATGCTTGATGCTGATTGGCTGAGACAGGCGGCTGCAGCAAGCCATTCTGGGCATGACCTGCAGGATGATGGAGAGAGTAGCTGAGAAGGACTCTTTAGAAATGGTTGACGCCTTAACTGAGACTCCACAGTTGCTCTCAAAAGACCAGGTACACACATACATCTACATGCCCCCCCCCCCCCCCGCCACCCCACACACACACTCACACATGCACACATTTTATTATTATTATTTTATTATAATTTTTTTTTTTTTAATATTCAATATTGTAGATCAGCTGTGCTGCCCGGAAATTATTTGCCGCATATGAGAGCGAGAGACGCAGATATTTCCTGAACGTCACAGACCAAGAACTGGAAGTCATCCCTACTCAGATGCTGGTCCACCTGGCGTGAGTCCCTCCCCTTCCTGTGCCCTCACTCCCTCACACTCAGAGACCCGTGTGACCCCGTGCAGCAACTTGTGTCCTGGTGGTTGAACCATTGCCTCCATCAACACCCAGACACCCTCCCCATCACCTCCCTTACACCCCCGCCACTACCACACATCCTCATCCTCTCCGCTCTGTCTCTCTCTGTCTCTCTCGCTCTCTCTCTCTCTCTCTGTCCCTCTCTCTCTCTCTCTCTGCCCCTCTCTCTCTCTCTCTCTCTCTCTCTCTCTCTCTCTCTCTCTCTCTGTCTCTCTCTGTCTCTCTCGCTCACTCTCTCTCTCCCTCTCTCTCTCTCTCTCTCTCTCTCTCTCTCTCTCTCTCTCTCTCTGTCTCTCTCCCCCCCCTCTCTCTCTCTCTCTCTCTCTCTGTCCCTCTCTCTCTGTCTCTCTCTCTCTGTCCCTCTCTCTCTCTCTCTGTCCCTCTCTCTCTCTCTCTCTCTCTCTCTCTCTCTCCCCCCCCCCCCTCTCTCTCTCTATCTCTCCCCCCCTCCCCTGCCTCTCTCACTCCTGTACGGCGTGACTGACACTCGCTCCGATCTGACAGAGCCAGGAAGATTCGGAGCCTTCCGGACTCGGTGTGCGCCACCTTCCTGACCAAGATGAGCGGCGCCAACCTCAACTCCCTGGCTCCCGGGTCCCTGTCCCGCCCGGCGCTCACCAACCGGTCGCTACTCTGCCTGGCCGATGTAAACACTGAACACTGAGCCTTTCTCTGTGCCAACACTGCAACACAATGCATGTTTTTTGTCCTAAAGAGCATGTGTGGAGCCATGCAGAGGTGAGCGTACCGTGTGCTTTATCCAGGGCCGCAGCATGGCTGACGTATCGCCTGAAGAGATCCTGGATCTGGGCCAGCTGGTGTGCGAGCTCTCTCCAGCCCAGCTCCGGCTCTTCAGCCAAGAGGCCCTCAACTCCAGCCTGCAGGCCGTAGCTGCCTGCCCCCGCATCCCTCGCCGACACCACCTGGCACTCCTCCGCCTGCTCAAGCAGACCTATGGGTAGGACGGACTCTCGTCGAGAACTGATTGGTTTAGGTTTCATGCAGCAGAACGGAAACATTGAACGAGTCTGATGTGTTTTATTTGAATGTTCTGCAGAAATGTATCTGATTGGTCCCAAGAGACGATGGAGTCCTTCGGCCCTCTTCTCCTGTTGGATGAGTCAGAAATCAAAAATCTTTCGAGTTCCGTCTTGAAGGTGTGCGTCAACATCAAGTCTGTGATCTGCTCTCTCGTTAATATCTCATACCAGCAGAACATTTTAAACTTTCTCATGCAATAGTTTTCTATTTTCTATGCGCGTCCAAACTACTACTACTACTCCAAAAGTATTCAACAAACCTCATCATCATCTTCATCATTCATAAGCATCACCTGATCTACCTCCTAGCCGTGGCTGGAGGCAGTTCTCTCTGACCTGAAGGACAGCATGATGAAGGACACCTCTAGCGACCTGGCCGCAGGCCTCAAAGCCCTGAGGAGGCTCCTCTTCTCTATGAAGACCCTGCCTGGAGGGGCCCGCAGGAGGAGAGGAGCAGGTCAGCAAGCTGCCATTGGTCGGCTGTTTAATGGATCACTGCCATTTTGGTGCAATCTCCATAATCACTAAAGAGGCTTATTATAGACTACCATGACAGGAATACAACCTTAAGGAGTGTCTTCCCAGTGAACCCACTGTTTCATCAGATTTTTCAAACACTATGAGATAAAAAAACAACAACATTGTAAATACGGTTGTTGTGTATGAGCGTTTTAATGAGTTATAATGTAATGTGCCACACAGTGTACATTATACTATACGTGTCCGAGACTCTCGGACTCTCGGATTAAATAAATTGCTGCTCAGACAGAGCTTCACCATCCACACACACTTATACTATAAGTGTCCATAAAACTTTCTCTCGGACGCCTTCCATAGTCAACTGCTGCCCAGACAGAGGTCACAGACACACACAGGTCCACACAAACTGCAAACCGCCGGCACCCCTTGCTTATGACGTCAGAGTGCCTCGGAAATGGCAATGAGACGTCACAAACAGAACACCCCCTGCCTCCGCAGCAGAGGGGAGTGTTTTGGGGAGAATATAGGATTATAGAATATAGGATTTAACCCGTTTTGATCAAAATTGGGGACTTATTTTAGTGACAGCGATAAAATGGCATGTTGACGATCATCTTCAAAAACAAAATAGATTTTGATGTATCCATTATTGGCCAGTTATTCAATTAGAGCCAAGTCATGATGAGACGTTCTTTAGTACAAGGTACCAGCCACTCTTTCATTGGATGCATGTATCTTCACACCCCTGTCATTATGGTCTGTAGACGTCACCACCGTGGCTGGACCCACCGTGCAGCTGATTGAGGAGCTGGCAGAGGACAACGACCTCTGGACCCCCCAACAGCTGCAGCGCATGTCAACAGAGACCTTCATGGCCACAACAGAAACATTGCGCTCCATCACTGATTACAGTTCAGATCAGCTGGCTGTACTTAAAGGAAAAGCTGTGGAGGTGAGGAGGAAAGCACTGGCCCTGGATCAGCTGATCTTCCTAACGATGCAGTGACTAACTGCAACTGGTTTCTAATGGCTACATGGTGGCTTTGTAGGTCCAGAGACAAATAACAGCAAGTGTTTCAGCACTTTTATATATACTAGTTAATATTACTTTAGTCATTTAGCAGACACTTTAATCCAAAGGGGCCTACAGTGGATTTTAGCTATGTGTCATTTAGGATCAGGTAGGGGTTAGGGCATCTCAAAAATGCCTCCCCAAGGCCTATATCTACAACCTGGAGTCAAACGCCTTAACCACAAGACTATGCATCCCCAAATCCACTCACCATACAGCTCCATTTCTTCCAGGTGTTTGGCCCGGTGGGCAGTCTCAATGAGAGCGTGGTGATCCAGCTGGGGTGTGTGAGCCAGAGCTTCTCCAGCTCAGAGCTGCAGGCCCTTCCCCTGGCCCTGGAGACTCTGGAGGAACTCTCAGACTGCCGCTGGCTGCAAGCTCAGGTGCATCACAGGAACAATGAGAAAGATCCTCTAAGACATTGAGGATGACCTTGAAAATGAGATATATACCATATATAAGGGTATATATCCATGGATATATAGCGTGGATATAGGGTATATATCCATGGATATATAGCGTGGATATAGGGTATATATCCATGGATATATAGCGTGGATATAGGGTATATAGCCATGGATATATAGCGTGGATATAGGGTATATATCCATGGATATATAGCGTGGATATAGGGTATATATCCATGGATATATAGCGTGGATATAGGGTATATTACCATGGATATAAAGCATGGATATAGGGTATATTACCATGGATATATAGCATGGATATAGGGTATATATCCATGGATATAAAGCGTGGATATAGGGTATATATCCATGGATATATAGCGTGGATATATAGCATGGATATAGGGTATATATCCATGGATATATAGCGTGGATATAGGGTATATATCCATGGATATATAGCGTGGATATAGGGTATATATCCATGGATATATAGCGTGGATATATAGCATGGATATAGGGTATATATCCATGGATATATAGCGTGGATATAGGGTATATATCCATGGATATATAGCGTGGATATAGGGTATATTACCATGGATATAAAGCATGGATATAGGGTATATATCCATGGATATATATCATTATATAGGGTATATAGCCATGGATATAGGGTATATAGCTATGGATGTGTAGTGTGGATATAGGGTATATAGCATTGATATAGGGTATAAAGCCATGGATATATAGCGTACGTAGCCTATATCCATGTGGGATATGGGAGATATCCCTTCAAAGTGAACCTAGGATCAGTATGTTGTGGGTCTGCCAGACACGACTCAACCATTGAACGATCATATTGTGTGAGTGACACTAAGTATGATCTCTGTTGGTGCTCACAGAGGGAGGCTATCTGGAAGGGCTTCTCTGGGAGAAGCAGTCTAGGAGCCGATGCACTGGGAGCTGCTGATATAGTAACACTCAACCAGTTCATCTGTGGCCTCAGCCTCGAAGACATAGGAAAGATCCAACCGGCTGCCTTTAGGTCAGGTCAACAATTGGTCGCATTCATATGATCTTACATGAAGTGTGTGTGTGTGTGTGTGTGTGTGTGTGTGTGCCAAAAGATTGGCAAAACTTTGCTCTGTTTCAGCCATCATAGGTTGTATGCGAATCTGGAGACAAAGATGTTTTGTTTACCCTTAAGTGTTCGGTGTATGATAACTTAACTTATCTTGTAGGCCTTGTAAAGGCATGTAAGCTTGTTGAACCTGTTACACTATCAATATTTCTTCCCAAAATGTTTTTTTCTTTTTCTTTTTCTTTTTTGATACAAATAAAAGCATTTAAATGTGTGTGTGTGTGTGTGTGTGTGTGTGTGTGTGTGTGTGTGTGTGTGTGTCTCTCTGTGGGTGTGTGGGTGGATGTGTGTGTGTGCTCTGGTATGAAGGGACTCTGTGTCCTCAGTGGGAGACATGCAATGTCCCTTATCAGCCATAAGGGAATTCAAGAAGCTGGCTGTGACTGTGCTTGGAGAGCCTAGCGATTGGACTGAGGCAGAAGTCTCCACTGTGGGCAACATCGTTGGTGAGAACAAGATCATTTGTATTTTTCCCTGGGACACGTCCTAATTGAGTGGCTGCCATCTTAGTAAATCTGAAACCTGCTCTGCATTCGGTTTCAAGGGGCATCATAATCCCCCTTTTCTACTACCCACAACTTTTGCATACTGGGTGAGAGATCGCCGTTGGAATGAAAATAAACGTTTTAAATGTATGTTCCTATTTGTCTCCTAGCGGGCCTGAATGCAGATGAGCTGAGGTCTCTGGACGCCCATATCTTTCCCTACCTATCCAAAGACAGCATTCATCGCATCCCTGTAAAGGTGTTCTCTGTGAGTCACTTATCAGCTCCCAACTGCTTTTCTTCATTTCTTGATTATTGTACTCATTCGCCCTGTTGATTGTTTCCCCCATGGGCCTTTTTCACTGTAGTGGCTCCATCTTGGTCCTAAACGCTAGAGCTTGATTCAGGTCAATCAGACCCATTTATCTCTTTCTCCTCCAAGGCCCTGTCCCTCCCTCAGCTGAGGGCCCTGGGTGTGGACAACCTCTTCATGGTGACTCCCGCGCAGAGAGAAGCTCTGACCACAGAGCAACGGGCCGCCATGGACCAGACACTGACCGGCTCTCGTGCGGAGGTGTCCGAGCCTCAGCCTCTCGCCGCTGATCCCCCTCAATCAGGTAGGGAGGTCATCTACAAATGACCCCCGAGTTAATGGCACCAAGCTCAAACCTGCACTGGTGGTTTAAGACTACAATGACCAGAATGCAATGCAGTCATCAATTGTAAGTTGCACTTCGTTACGGCCGTTTGAGTGTGTATTTGTCACATATCAAATATGACCAATGGAATTACACTGTTCTAAACAGCACAAGTGTTGTTTTCAAGGTTAGAGATAATGCCAAACATAATTGATCCACTAGTGGCTGTACAATAAAGTTTTATTTAAATCATTTCTAATCCACTGTATTGAATCTCTCAATAGGCGCTCCGTCCACGACCATCGAGGGCATCGCAGCGTTCATGAAGCCCTTCCTCTTCCTCTTCCTCGGAATGCTGCTGCTTTAGAGCGGGAGCCCTCAGCTCAACCAGCAGCAGCACTACTAAGCACTTACTACTGTGACGAGGACCACAGATCTTTATACTCTATATTTACAAGTAGTTCATCAAAATATTTATATATATATTTATTTAGGATTAAATTGTAGCTGAATGGAAGGTAATACTGATGGGTCTACGTATGAAGCTGTGAAATGTGGAAAATTAAGACTGTAGGTTAAAGATGGTTATAATAGTGAAAGACTATAATACAGTTGATGCACCATGATGATGTACACACTTACAGAAAGAAGACCTACACGACATGTAATGTTCAAATAAAACATTTAATCATATTTTGTTGTCAAGGCAGTTAAATAGAAGTGACAGAGAGAGAAAGTTCTGTCTATATAACGTAATAAAGTACATTCCCCAGTGTATATTGTACATCCAAATTGTTTATCCATGAAAATATGCTTAAATACAAGGTTATGCATTGTCATTTAGTTTAAGGCATGTTGAAGGAATACAAATAATCACAAAATATACATTGCGTTGGTTTAAGTATTCTCATAGGACAATAATAATCCCTAAACTACAGCAGACATTCACACGATTAAAACCGACACATAAAACACACACACACACACGCCTCCATCCCCCTCTATGCCAAAGAAACAGTCAATCTGTTACATTTTGTGCACTTAAGGTCTTTAAATTAATTGGTAGCAATTGCCTATAATGTACAAACCGGAAATTAATAACAAAAAGTAATTTTTGAAAATCCTCATGAGTAGAGAAACTAAGCTTGATGTCACATTACACTGCTGTCAATGACATTCAGTCACACAGTTAACATCACAGTTGGTTTGGGCAGTCACATTGTGGTCGCCTGTGAAGACAGAAATAAAGAACAATCTGGAGTACAAAATCTATCCATCAAACTTCAGAGTGGCTCGCTGGGAGATCCTGAGTGGACGTTACAATCATGATCACTTTTGTTTCTCAAATAAAAATCGCAGTAGCAATGTTGGTTAAGAGAGTGCACAGGGTGTAGCCCAGACATGAGGACCGGGACATATAAAAGGCACTTTGCATCTCCTCGCTTTAACGCACTTCGTTCTAAACCTGCAACCTCACTCTGCTGCCACGGCCCGTTTAACTTTTCTCCGCTGCGTTCTTGGCATTAATGAAGGCCATCCCGTGAGTTCTGAAGTGCGTGTTCAGATCACTGGCTCTGTCGAAGCTCTTCCCACACACCCTGCAGGGCAGCCTGCCCTCCCCGTCCCTCCCGGGCACCGCCGCGCCCTGAGAGGCGGGCGACGGCGGCAGCATGAGGTCCTCGTGGCTCCCGCCGGGCCCGGGGGAGGCCGCCGGGGCCAGCCGGTCCCCGGGCCCCTGGTGGAGGTCCGCCGGGGCGTCCCGGACCTTGTGGGTGATGAAGCGGTGGCGCGACAGGGAGGACGCCGACGTGAAGCAGGCGCCGCAGTGCAGGCACTGCTGGCCCCCGCCGGCCGCCCCCTCCGTGCGGTGCTGGGGGATGTGCTCCAGGAAGACCCCCTGGTCCTCGGTGGTGAACCCGCAGGGGGCGCAGCGGAAGCCCGACTCGGGGAAGGCGGGGGGGGTGGGCGCGGCCGCCATGGAGAGCCGCGTCCTCTTGGCCGGGCTGGTCCCGCCCGCCGCCGACGCCGCCTCTTCTGGCTCGGGCCTCCGGGGGATCCGGCGGCCCGGGACGCACCCGGAGCCGCCGTCCTGCTCAGAGGAGCTGTCGTCCAATCCGCTGGCGCCCTTAAGCCGCAGGACAGGAGGATTAGTGGCACGTTAACAGACAGACTGGCGCCTCAGGGAGCTCATGACAGTGATAGAGGATGCGGTACCAGTGAGGAGTCCTGGCTGACTGCAGCGGTGCCGTGTCTCAGCTGGATGTGTCTCTCCAGCATCACCCTGCTGTTGAAGGTCTTCTGACCTTTGGTACAGAGCCTACACATAAACACACACACACACATCTCAGAAGCATGCCACGAATGTAAATAAGAAGAAGAATGCAAAACATGGGCACCCTTTGCTCAGCGTGCAAAGGGCCTCACAAGGTCACTGCACACAATGGTTAACAAAGACTTCATCTACAAAGACACACTTCTTTTTTCATATTTATTTGTATGCATACAAATGTATACAAATGTCTACTTCATGACCAACAGTCAAACAGTGACCCTGTGTCAGCTGGAGTACAACACTATGAGATAAGCATGGTCTGGTTCTGGGAGTTCTAGGAAGGAGTGGGGGGAGCTGTTATCCCCATGGTTACAACCAAGGCCAACATTGTGATACTTTATTACACGGCTCTTCTCAACGCTGTGGAGTGCTCTGCTCACTGGCCTTCCCGACTTCCGGTGGTGAATTATTTTTCAATAATGGCCGTTGCTAAGCATATAATGACCGCTGTCAAGGAAAGTGGATTTTTTTCACGTCTTTCGTATCACTCCGCAACATCTTTGCTGGACTATTTCTGTGCTGATCAACACTACGAATGGTAATTGTACAAAGACACAGCGTGTGAAGTTATTTTTTCGTTTTGGCAAGTAGCCGTGTAATAAGCGGGATAACGTATAGAACGTCGCCGGTCATTATCTTAAATAAGCCCCTTTTTGTGTGGACGGGGCCTTATTTTAGTAACACTGACAAATTGGATCAGGGTTTGGCTTGCTGGCCCTTTAAGTAGGCAGAGTGGCTCGGAGGGATTTTCCCCCCAGAGCTGTTAAGGACAAGGTAGGGGTAAGGCTCCTCGCCTCTCTGCAACATGACAGAACCCGTCCAGAGACTGGAGGACTTTGTTCGGCAGCGCATAAGGCCCGTGTGTGTGTGGGCTACTCACTTGCAGTGGAAGCCGCGGTTCATGCCCTTGTGCTTGACCCTGATGTGGCGTCGGAGGCTGGAGGTGGTGGTGAAGGTACCCTCACACTTGGTACATGGAAACTTCTACAGCGTGAACAACACACAAATACATCTGGTCAGCGTTGTAGTCTTCAAATGAATCCCACCAGGACGGCTACCCTTTAAGGGCCCGTCCCGGAGCAGCCCCAGCTGACCACTATTAGGGGACTCACCAGGGGGACAATAACCAGAGATCTAATATTAGTCATGCATGTTGTTATTAACACTGTGAATTTGATCAGAGGCAGAGGACTTAACCATAGGCAATTCAACGCTTTTTTATTGGAAAACGACATTCATCATAGACTTCCCTATCACACCGATGTGCGTTGGTTGAGCCGAGGCGCAGTGCTCAAACATTTCTACAAATTACGCACAGAGATAGCCGAGTTCATGCAGGGTAAAGGAAAGCCTGTGGTGGAATTGGACGACCCAGAATGGACCAGGGATCTTGCCTTTTTAGTGGACATTACCGAACACCTAAATGTGTTGAATGTTACTATGCAGGGCCACAACAAACTCGTCACAGAGTATTATGATAGTGTTCGTGCTTTTCAAAGTAAACTGGCGTTATGGAAGACGCAGCTCTCCAAGCGCAATGCAGCCCATTTCCCCTGTCTAAAATCTCAGCCTGTCAATCAATCATCAGAGTATGGACAAGTACGCAAACTTGCTTTCCGGACTCAGGCATGAGTTTGACAATCGATTCAAGGTTTTTACTGAACTGGAAAAGGACTTGGCGCTTTTTCGCTCTCAATTCACGATTGACGCTTCCGAGGTCCCAGAGGCGATCCAAATGGAACTGATAGAACTGCAGTGTTGCGCACCGTTGAAGGATAACTACGCTGGATATCTGTTGCAATCTAATCATTCTATCAATCCTTGCCACCACAGTACCCAATGCTCACGGCCTTTGCAGGTAAAATACTTAGTATGTTTGGGACAACATACTTATGTGAGCAGGCCTTTTCTGTGATGAATGTTAATAAATCGAAAGTGTGCAATCGCCTGACGCACAGAAATCTGAATGATGTTATGAAAATAGCCACTGCCCAGAAACTGTCCCCCGATATGGACAAGCTGGTGAAAGTTAAAAGGTGTCTGGCTTTGACAAGTAAACTGTAGCTGAAGTAGGCTGGTCTCCCCATTTATCATAATCCTGTGTGATATGGGTGGGAGGGAATAAAAGAGGTTGGGGTTGACTGGCTAGTGCCATAGGCATATGGGTGTGTGGAAATATGGGTTGGGGTTGACTGGTGATGACTGGCAAAGTTAATGTGCCTCATCTGTTGTTGAGCCAATTTAATGTTTTTAGCTCATATGTGGCTATTTTTTCAAGAACCTTTTTGTTTTACTAATTCCTACTGGATCTTCAATCACATGGCCTATTGTTGGACTACTTTATTCTGGCGCTTACTTTCTGTGACTCGTTTAGGCCTACTTGGCCTGGCCTTAATTGGCCTAATTATACATTGACGTGTTTTCATGTGCAAGCCTTCAATAAATATAATAAAATTAATTAACACTTGTGTTATTTATTACACTTGTGTTATTTATAGGAAATGTGTTTTGTTGGCACCTAGTCTATTTTGTTGCCTTTCTAATTTATAAATGTAGGCTACTTGCATGGATAGGAAAATGTTACGTTTTTAGAGGGTAACTGTGTCCTGCTTTAGGCTATGTAATTGTAGGCCTCATTGTGAGGCTATTTTTGTGCCAATGCACTTCCTTTTTGATGTGCAGGCCTTCATGAATAATTTCAAATAGCCTACCTATCCATGTGTTGAGTCAGTGTTTGCCTTTTCAGTTCGAAAGTGTAATCCGGCCCCCTGAGGTCTTACTTGAAAAAAATCAGGCCCCCTGGCTGCCCAATTTCACCCTGGCATCCCTGCTTTAAGTGGTCATCACACATATTTTTACGGGTCCAATCAATCAATAGGTTGACAGAATTTGCTCATATTGGTTCGAGTTTGGGTCTAATTTTATAGTTTTTAAGAGGACTTGGCCTTCTCAGACGGCATCTTTGTAAATATCAGGCCAACTTTTGATATTATTTCTTTATACATTTCAGCCAAAGTATGGAACATTTTGCAAATTCTGCAATATTCCACGGTTTCGAGATTCCGGGCCCTATATAGAAATAAAGAAGTCAGACAGTGTGCAGTGGGGAGGCTCTTTGGGGTGTGAGCTGACCTTGCCGTGCTGCTGGGCCATGTGGGCGAGGTAGAGCTCCCGCTCTGCGTAGTGCGTCTGGCAGGGCAGGCAGCTCCACGCCGAGGGGGCCCGGGGCCGCCCGCCGTTCACAGCCTTGTACTCGTCCTCCTCGTCCTTCCAGTCCTCCCCGTCCGAGCTCTCCGTCTTCACGGGGGCTCGGGGCCGGGAGGCGGGGGCCAGGGCTGGGGGAGGCTCTGCCTTATGGGAAGCCTAGAGGTTTGAGTTTGAGGTGGGGGAGGGAGGTGGAGATGAAGGGCAACTCGCGAGGTGAGAGATGATACTTTGTCACGTGTGCTTTTGGATTTGGACCCGTGTAAAAACCATTGTTGAATAAAATTGGAATTGAATACAATTTCTGTAAATACTAAAGGAGAAAACATGTTATCCAAGCTGGCCGTTACCGCAATGTGGTCCACCAGCGAGGTCCTCTGGGAGTACAGCTTGGGGCACTCGGGGCATTTAAACACGTGCACCGTCTGGTTGGCCAGGTGGCTGTCAAAGTGCACGTACAGCAGGGACTTCTGGGTAAACACCGTGTCACACATCACACACTTATAGATCAACCTGCGGAGGAGAGAAAGAAGAGC
The DNA here is from genome assembly GCF_964030765.1 of Micromesistius poutassou. Classification (NCBI taxonomy): domain Eukaryota; kingdom Metazoa; phylum Chordata; class Actinopteri; order Gadiformes; family Gadidae; genus Micromesistius; species Micromesistius poutassou. The sequence goes on from NC_140278.1 coordinate 2,146,023, forward strand.
TCCCTGTTGAGAACGCCGTGGACAGGAGTCACAAAGGCTAGCCGAGCGGAGCCGTGCGTGTGTGAGTGCGTTTGCGTGCGTGCGTGCGTGCGTGCGTGCGTGTACTTGGGCTGGCCCCCGGTGAGGGTGGGGTGCTGGGCCGTGATGTGGCTCTGGATGCTGGGGGAAGACTTGAAGGCCATCGGGCAGCTGGGGCACTTGTGGAACATGTCACAGTGAGCCATCTGTATGTGAGACTTGACCGAGATCAGACCCCCGAACACCACCTGGCAGCTGGAACACCTGCGGAGGGGAAAGGACACGGAGACAGAGCATCAGCCTGAAACACTCCGGGTCTTTGTCCACTCGTGTCCTGCTACGGACCGGCGGTGCTCACCGGTAGCCGATGCGTCGGGTGAAGTGCAGGCAGGCCTCCTCCAGGTGGGTCTGGAAGGCCGCCTGGCTGGCCGCAGTGCCGCCGCACTCGGGGCAGACGTGGGGGGGGAGGGCCTTGTGGATGCGCTGGTGAGCGCTGGCCATGCAGCCGTTGGAGAGCAGGATGGGGGGAGAGCACTCCTTGCACGGCTGGAGGGGGTGTGGAAGAGGACAGGTAAGCAGCGTGGTCGCGTGAGGCGGACACCCACCCGCCATGCCGTTAGTAGAGCGGACTCACGCTGCTGAACGCCGGGTTGAGCTCCTGGAAGTGAGCGGCCACGTCCTCTCTGCTGCTGAACTGGACGAGGCACTCGGGACACTTGTTGGCGGCGTACTGCACCGCTTCGCCCACCACCTTCCTGTCGGCGGGGGCCTGCGGCGGCTGGACGGCGGGGGCCAAGGCGCTGACGCTCGGGGTGGAAGAAGACAACGGCCCAGCGGAAGACGTCACTGAGGAAGAGTCGGGGAGAACAAAGAAGGCCGATTTCACAATGACCAACACCCCGTATATAGTCCCACACTACTCTGCAGTATAGGGGTGGGAATCACAGGGTACCTCACGATACTACACGCGGTACACGGCCCGCGATAACCGATAATATCGCAATACAGCGATTCTGCAATAATCAATATATTGTTAGACAATCCTATGACGATACATCACGATACATGCGATGAATACAAAATGACTGTGGAAAGGTCAAGTGCTGGATTTTGGTCTTTATTCATGATCCAAACTGAGTTTTCAGTTCCTCGTCTTTGGCTAGTTAACTTCCGTTCAGGTTTCCTTCATGTGTTGAGCGCCACCTCGAGGAGCAGGGAAATCTGTTTAGAGCACCTTATTTTATTAATGAAAACACGGATATTTGGGCTGATATTTCCTGTCTAATTCTTCTTTGCATAAAAAAAGACACTCTTTTTAAAATATATACATCGATATTTGGCGCCAGTGTATCGATTCCCGTATCGCACGCGGAAGGGAGACGGTATATCGGCGTATCGCCCCCCATCCCCCCCCTACTGCCCTATAGGATGACCGTCTCCAGTATCCCGGAGGGTGTGTGTTACTGACCGACGGCGGCGGGCTCTTGTGGTCCGATCATCTGCTCCACGGTGACGGGCTTCATGATGAGGTGGGAGCACTGCATGACCAGCCCGCGCTCCTTGTGCTCGCGGGCGTGCAGCAGCAGGCTGCACTTGTTGAAGAAGGCCAGCCGCTTGGCGCAGTGGTTGCAGGTCACCTCGATGCGCAGCGAGCGGCGGTCGTAGTGCCGCGCCAGGCTGCGCTCCAGGGCAAAGGCGTCGCCGCACTCCAGGCAGCGGTAGCCCTGTGGCAGGGGCAGAGCCCTCCCGGTTGGACACGGTGACGGAGGCACACTCTGATTCGTACTCTGTAACTTTCAGTCATGTTCTAAACACTAATTAAACCGAATCCCAATCCTGCACGATTTTCTATCACTTTCCAAATTCAAATAAGTCAAAAATTTGTATCTGTTCTTGTAAATAAATTATCTTAATATAAATAATTAAGCATTCATTAATCAACCACAAATTAAATGAACATAATCAGAAATCAACAGTCTAATAATTCTTTATTTTGTGATTGAACTTTCAGTGGGTAGCCCCTAGGATCTTGGTGTATAATCAGAACTTGACTGACTTCCAGATTAACTTGAATGGTCTTTAATCCAGTGTATATGAAGGTCATGGAGGCCACTGGGGGTTGTTGTTACCTGTGTGGGCAGGGGCAGGCCCCACTCGGCGGGCGGGGGAGAGCTGAGGTCCGGCTTGTAGCTTGGCAGCAGGTTCTTGCTGTTGAGGATCTTGTTGAAGGCCTCTACCAGGTTGGACTGGCTCTTGGAGATGATGGCCCCCGTGTTGTTCACAATGGAGGCGGGCCTGCTGCTCCCCTGGGGCGGCTGGAGCGCGGCGGGCGAGGACACCGCCAGCCCGCTGGTCAGAGTCTTATGGCCGAGGCTGCGCAGGTCGGGGCCCGCTGACCTGAACCTTGGGGAGGAGGAGATGGTGGGCAGCGCCGCCGACTTGGTGATGCTGACGGCCGCCGCGGAGACCTTTGTTTTGGTGTCCGCAGAGCCTTTGCTGCTCTTTACCTTGCTGGCGGCCACCAACATGGCCGTGCTGGCGTCCTGGAGCACTGACGCCGTGGCCGGGAGTTCGCCGCCCTTTGCTGTTTTTTTCGGAAAATGTTGGGATGCGTCGCTCTTGGGCTTGCTGGTGAGAGCGGCCGGTGGTGGGAGTGTTGGTGGTGTGGAGACCGCTGCTGCCTTAGAAGAGGCTCTGCCTTTCCCCGCTGGTCGGGTCACAGTCCTCGTGATGGTGCCCGTAGGTGTTTTCACCATCTTGATTTTGACTTTCAGCGGGCGGGAAGGAGATGACCCTCTGCCTGTGGCTGCAGTAGTGGTCGACACAAGAGCTGCAGTGGTTGAGTCTGCTGTCAGACTCTCCTTATCCATTTTCCCTTCATATTCAACCTCCATCTTATCCCCATCAGCTTTATTGACACCCCCTGTCCGGCTGTCCTGACTTAAATCACTGTCCATGGGCTCCACTTTGTCCAGACAGGGCCCTTGGCTGAAGGAGGCAGGTTGAACTGGACTGGGGCTGCTCTTGGGGATCACATAGCCCGTTTGATCGGGTGGTGGGCTCTCGGGAGAGTCTCTGTCATCAATCACATGCTCAGGGTATTCCTCCTCTTGTAAGGTGGAGCCCTTCTGGTTAGTGGAGATGTGTGCTTGTGGTTGCTGGGAGACTAAGGGAGGAGTACTAGATGTGGACGGCTGCTTCTTGGGACGAAGTTCAGGTTTTAAGGACGTCAGCAAAGAGGAGAGTCGAGGAGCACCTGGATGTTTACCAGACTCTTTTTCAGGAGAGCAACGCTGCTTCAGGGATATGGACCCCTGGGAATATTTTGGAGGAGAGGTAATCAGCAGCTCTGGGCTTTCATGAATCACTAGTGGGCTTCCTAAATCAGGCTCTGAATCCTCGTCATCGGACTGAATGATGTGCCTTAACCCGTCTCCTGTACTCTCGGCCTGGGTAGGACCGGGGGCCTGTGTGCTGTGATGATAGCCCGGCTTCTGTTGTAGTTTGTGTTTGAAAAGAGGCGGTGGGTTTTGGTTCAAAGGAAGAAAGCGTGTGGAAGCTGATGAGGTCGGAGGTAGGACGGCAGAGCATTCAGAGATGATTGACGACTGCGGGTAGAGTGGGTTCAGCTTGCTCATGAGGTCAGTTGTATGTCGAAGAGATTCTATTTGAGCTAGTCCCCTCTCATTCTCTTCACTAGAGGGCAAAGCAGAATCACTTGACCAGTGGTCACCGTTGGCCTGTTCCTTAGACTTGATGCCTGATCCCTCAAAGCCATTGGACTTCTGAGGTCCACTTCTGGGGTCACTGTGTGCTTTCTGGCTCAGCTGGGAAGCAGGAAGAGGCTCGCCTAACTTGCCCTCGTGTTTAGAGTCTAATCCACAAATAAAAAAACTGTCTGTGCTACCAATCGAAGGTTTGGTATCGTTTGTGAAGGTGTTATCAAGTTCTCCAGAGGATTCAGGCCTGACTCTATTCTTCACTATTACACTGACTACTGGGGGGTTGCTTTGGGAAGCTGGCGAACACGGAAAGCTAGACGGACTACCGTCCTCTGTTCTGCTTTTACCCGAGTTCCCCTCCTGCTCCTCGTCCTCTTCTGGACTCGACTGAATAGCTTCCTTGGCATCAACGTCGGGAATGTCAAACGCTGCCAGCAAGTCGTCAAAATCGGGGGTCTTCATATCCCCCATTACCTGCAAAAAGCGTGAGACCTGAAAGTGTACAAACAACTTGCTAAATGCACGCAATAGTAAGTTCAGGTAACTTTTAACATTTCTAATCAAATAAATCTAAAGTGAAACTAAAATAATAAACAGGATCGTCTCGATCGTACCTATTCGTTAGACGTAGTAGTGCGCTATGTGGACACGGCTCAGCGTGTCATGTCAGTCCTGACACAAGTGTTGCCAGATTTCCTTCCCAATCTTGCAACACTGGCTACAGCGCGCTGCAGCCAGGGTTGCCAGATTGGGCGGGAAATCTTGCCCAATCTGGCAACACTGCCTGACACGTTAGAGCGGTGGGTTACTGGTTAGCCACCACAGCTTTAGCTTAGCTGGATTTCGTTTTATTTCAACTTTGCCTTCTTTTTTTAATATCTTGGTGTCCCCGCTGTATTATTGTTGCGTGTTTCTAATTCGTGTAACATATATGTAGCAAACGTTCATACATTATACTAACTGAAACGACAATAAAACTTTGTTTACCTGCTAGCAGACTTGTTTCCTGCTTATTTTTTTTTACTTTCTGGCGCAGAAGTTAAACGTCACTGGGCGACTGGTCCACGGTCGTATGAGCTCAGATGAACCCTATCGGTCGTGCATCGCTACTGTGCCGATGCCCGCTAAAGCGAGAGAAATCTCAACCCATTGGCAGAAGGTTGTTGCCATTTATTTACATTTGCAGTTCTTTTAATTGATAAAATCATCAAGAAAAAAAACTGTCTAGATTGACATGGAAGACAATTCCTCCCCAAACTTCTTTCATTAAGTGGATCACCAAGAGCAATTTTCATATTGTACATTTATTAAGTAGTTGTTGCGGAGTCGTCGCAATACAAAAGCCTCAATTATGTCCAGACTAACACACATGCACAAATAAACCCACACACACACTAACATGTCAAACATGTTTCAAATAGAAAAATATTGAAGGAAGTTTACATGAAGTTTGTGGTTGTAAAGAATGCCTCATCAAGTGAGTTCATGAGGCAAATCGGTAAAACTGAAATAAAATTACGCCTGGCCTTATTTTGTTTATTAGTCCTACGCTCTTTATTTCTTGCTTTCCTCATCCTTCTTGGCGTCAGGTTTTGACCCTGTTTGGGGGGCAAGAGAACCCATTGCATTGCGGATGGCTTCGTTATTAGGGTCCACTCCAGGGAGATTTTCTAAGACACTCTGAAGAAACTCTGGGTCTTGCATGACGTCGTAGTCCTCCTCATCCTACGGACATCAGAGACGATACAAATCAATGTACACTAATAACAAGGGAGATGTGGCAAAGATTTCCTTAGGAATGGACTCTTACCTTGGCCTCCCCGGATTCCACGTCAGCCCCAGTGTCCATGTCCTCACCTCCAGTCTCTGAGACAGAGGGACAAACTTGCATTGACAACCAGCAGGTGAATCAATGTAATAGAAGGATATCATATATAGGATATAATATATGGATATCTATATGCAAATCAAGGTCATGCTTCTCAAATGTTTTTAGTGACCAACCTCCACCCTGCATGGACATCTGCAGGGCATAGGCGATCTGCTCGTCCTCCGTCATGCGGCTGAAGTCAGGCAGAGCGGGTGTGGCTGTATCCGTCTGAGGGACAGACATCTTCAACAGGGCCTCCTCACTCTCTGCAACAGAAACAAATGAAACAAAGGAAGGAATAAGAAGAGAACACTTGGCGAGAGAAGAGAACTCCAACAGAACAATGAAGTTGGATTGTGTGCCAAACGGAGAGGTGGACACTTGCTCACCGTCTGCAGGAGAGGGCACCCCGGCCTCAGCAGCAGACACCACAGAAGCTCTACGGGCCTCGTCCTCCTGTCTCTGTCTCTGCTCCTCCATAGATACTCTCAAAGCCTGTAGATAGTTCAGAGGAATGATGATCACCAACTATCTGTAAACTGGACCATCATCTCAAAAATGTTCTCAAGGCCTACTGGCCTTATGCAAATCATCAAAAGTCTTCTAATGAAGTAGGAATAACCAAAAGGTTAGTGCTGCATGTTGCGACACATAAAACAATGTTTACCAAGGCCAGTTCAGGGTCTGCACTTGGATCCACTCCAAACTCAAAGTCACTGGCCCCAAGGCCGAGGATAGCACCGCCCTCCCCAGCCAAGATGGGTGAGGAAAGGAGAGCATCGGCCAGGCTGGGCCCTGGAGGGACTGTGACCAAGTGAGATCCCACTCCCTCTTTTCCATTCAGGGTGTTTATGAAGGTAGTCAGCTTCTCTGTGTTAATCTCCTGTGGGTAAAACATAAAAGGGAATTACATACACGATCTGGCCAGTGGTTGATGCCGAAGGCCACGTATGTACGAGCAAGGTTTAAGCTTCTCTGTCACTTATGGTATAACGACACAGTGAGTGTGGATGTGTGGAACTTCATCTGGACAGCGGTTGCTGGTGATATCCACATCCGAAAGATGGTTAGGCTTCTCAGAGAGGATGTGTGTATGGATTGGTGGAGCTCTGTTTAGGCAGCAGTTTATATGGATTTCTGCGTACAATAGCTACCAATGCTTCTCGGATACTCGTAGTATAATGCCAAAGAGTGGCATTTCATATACAACATCGCTCAACATAACCCTCATATATAACGGTAAAAAAAGAATCACAAGTTTGGCGTGGGTAGTAACCTTGGGGATAAAACGCCACCTTCCTAGAACTCATAGCCTAAAACACATTTTAAAATCTCATGGGATTCAAATTCGAGCTGAACTTAAGGTGTAAGTTCCACTTACACCTTAAAGAAGAAAAATATGTACCTCCTCTCCAAAGTTGATGATATCCACATTGACCTTTTCTTTCTTGAGACGCTTGGCCATTTTAATCAACTAGGGGAGAGGAAAACATTGTTCAATAAATCAAAAACACATTGGCTTATTGTCAGAGACAATTGTGTGCTGACAATATCAGAAATACTAGCTAGATGTAAAAGTTCAGCTCATAATGAAGCCATATAATAAAACATTGATTAGTCCAAAACTGAAAGCTTTTGGCATAAATATTAAATAACATATCAAACATATGCAGTTGATCAATATGTCCAGCAACATTAGGTGTACAACATGTACTAAAAAGGTTGAGTGCAAAATTGTTGCTTGCTTGACACATGTTTAAGGAAATAACAAATTGTTCAATAGTAGCAACTGACATTGAATACAAGACACCAAACTTACATCCTTCTCGTTGTCTTCAACTGGACTGCCAACAAATGCAATGATGCGCATCTTGTGGTTTTTCCCCTGTCTGTGCTTCAGAGCAAGCTGCAGAGGAGACAAAAACAGTGAACCAGGAACTATAGAAACATTTAAAATGAATCTCCTAGAATCTAATGCACTTGATCCTGTGTCCTGAACTCCATTTATTTATATGGCATGCCTGATGCTGAGCAGGGGGCCGGGCGGAAAGTCTCAAGGGTCTGATTGTATTATTTTGTTAAAAATTGTGTTTTGTGCCTCTTGTGGCACAGAAGTTGAGAGACAGTTAAGAGGGACAGGTTCAATAAAGTACAAACAACAAAGTACTCAAACCTTAGTGTCACTAACATTGAGTTACTTGAAAATAGCTAATGCAATATGTTTTAGTTGTTTTCTCAAACATCCTAACTTGTTGCTTTTAAAAGGAGAATGAAGAAGCTATTATAAGCTACTCAGAGGCTGCAGTGATTTGCATCCAGTCCCTCTACTCACATGTGCCACCCTGATGCCTGTGCAGAAGCAGATGTTTCCACGGGGCTGGACAGCATGCAGCTTGGACAGAATCCTTCCCGTGTCTGGAGTCAACGTGGTCAGCACTTCGCAATTGCTGACAGAAGACGTACATATTTTTATTATTAATATTAATTGTACATTTTTGCTCAATGTATACACAATGTGTTGCTTTCTTACTTGGCCATAGTGATGAGGCCCACGTTGTTCTCTGGGTTGCTGCGGGTCTTGGAGTGACAGACGATATTCACTGCGTCCTGTTGGGCTTGCAGTCTTGTGGGCAGGAAGTCTCCATTACGCATGTATTCACTGTTGTCCACACTAAGATAGAAGACGAAGTGGTCTGATGAACCCAACTATCCAAAGCTTTACTTGAGTCTGGGGATTCAGTGAACATTGTGCCGACGTTGGACAGCAATGACATGTGTCAGAGCTTTGCAATAATTAGACTATAGACTATGTCAATCCTTTAGCCACCCAATTAATACAGATCAATACAAGATGAATTGTTCAGGTCCAACAGTCGTGTTTTTCTCAGCAGAGTGAACGTCATCATAACAGTCAACACAATACAACGTGATCCCAACACTCTTAAAAAGAATCGTTATCGATACTTCAGAGAAACAATGTGCGGCGAACGACGTCTTCCAGACGGGATGACATTGTTGTTAGCTAGCTGGGAAATGACTCAGACGTTCACTGAGCCAGCAGTGATGATAAACAATGGACACACAGGTTAATAAAAGGTTGACTTAGGACCAGAGCAAGGCCACCGGGTCCGTTACTCTAAGAGGCAATGTGGATAAGAACATTTAAAAAAGAAACAAGAAACATTTACACGCAACATCACATTTTATTTTCTTACCAAACCATAGTACTTTCGAGCCCCATTTTGGATTCTCTACTGGTTGTCAAAGCTATCGTGGGGGATTGTGGGTAATGGTGTTCGAGAGAGAGATATGTTAGAATGATAGATAGATATAATGATAGATAGATAGAATGATAGATATGTTCAAAATGGTAAAAAAAAAAATATATATCGGCCTATGGAAAACAATATATATATATATTAATATAATATTAATATATTATATTAATATATATATATGCGTAAATTTAGGGGAGAGCCGGCTCGAAAACCACGCCAGTCTGACACGTCAAATGTCGTCACAATTGTTTGGTCATGTGACTGTGTAGTGCACTGCATGATACTTGTCATACTTGCATACTATGGCGGGGAGTAGTATGTAGTGCACAGTATATACTGCGTCAGTATGCAGTATGTAGTATAGCATTTCAGAGAGAGAGAGAGAGAGAGAGAGAGCGCATTTCAGAGAGAGAGAGAGAGAGAGAGAGAGAGAGAGAGAGAGAGAGAGAGAGAGAGAGAGAGAGAGAGAGAGAGAGAGAGAGAGAGAGAGAGAGAGAGAGAGAGAGAGAGAGAGAGAGAGAGAGAGAGAGAGAGAGAGATCTTTTTTGGTGTGAATGCTGAAATGCTACGTATTTATTAGGGTGCCAAGCACAAAGTGCGAAGGCAACGTTTGACTTATACAGCCTAAACCGCTCGCACGCTTTTTATGAAACTTACTACAGCTGTAGAGGCTGACTCAAGATTAACAGAGCAAATATCACACTGATTGGCCTAAAGGTGGCGCTATAGCAATAGTCAAAAAATGCAAACTTTGAACAAGCATATCTCGTAAACGTTATAACTAACAGTCATGAAACTTTGTTCACACATGCATATCCTCATGGTGAACAAATATGCTTGAAGAACCTGTGACTTTATTTGGATAGATTTATGACTATCTTGAACTTTGTTAAAAACACTAAATTCCCTAAGGACCCTGGTTTTTTCAATTAGACAATAAACCTTTAGCACATATCATCTATGGATCAATGTCTTCAATCTGACATGAAGCGAAGTCTGTAAAATACAGATTAAAGCACCCAGGACCCATTAACTTCTAAAAAGGGTGTGGTTTAAAACGCAAAAAGACTTCATGCTTTTATCAACATCAAAATGGACTCCTATGATCTTGAGTCCAATGCAAAACTTGTTTAGAATCAAATTCTGAACAAGATAAAGTCAACATAGTTTGCGTGGCATCGAAATGGGTGTGGCCTGTGACTAAAGTCACCGCAGTTCATATTTGGTGTGGGTGTTTGTCCAGGTGGTTATCTCACCCTATACATCATGTTTAGCTTTCTGCTCACTTTACAGGTGGGGGAATCCGGTCCCCACGACTACCAGGCTACTTATAGCTTCCGTTGTATCACCTCTGCATTTACTACAACCATGGCACATATAATCCATTTATTTGCAGAATATTTTGACTGGCATGGGTAAAAACACAGGAGTGACAGGGAGGCAGGGAGCTCTGGCAGCTTAAAGACCCTCATGCATTTCGGAGGACTAGGGGGAGAGAGATACAGAGAGAGGAAGGCAATGAGATGGGGGGGGATGAGTTGAAAGGAGTAAAGAGAGCAGGGGAAGGCAATTAAATGTTCAAAGAGCCAAAAGGATGGGGAAATAGGGAAGGGAATGTCTTGATACTTTCGTTACGTACACCATTCAAACAGGCAGATTATAAAACAAGACACACATAACAATTAAACAGATGTTTCTTTAGCTGCAGCATTTTGAAACCAACTGTGGGCACTGATAGCCTGACGGGCTGCATGGTGGGCCTGCGAGGGGTCTCCACCATGCACTTCAACCTACACAGCAATACGTGTGGAAGAAGCTATATTGCACAGTATACATTCAATTCCATGATGCTGAATGTGTGAGGTGTGTACAGTAATTATTTAGCGTTTGCAAATACATCTGCAAGATAATTAATATTCTTTATTCAATTCATTACTCAATTATTCATCTTACTACGTATAAGTAATGTCTTACTATTAGTGCAAGCTAAAGACATGCAAGAGTCACTCTAGACAAATGGATCTGCCTAACACAGAGTGTGACGTGGAGCGCAGCACGTAGTATCGGGCGTGGAGTGTATTCATTCATCCTCGCCTGACGATTTTGATGCGCTCTTTTACAGCTGATCAAAATAAATGGACTTGATAAGTGAGTCCGTCTGGGATTTAATATGCCTCAGCATCCGTTTGTTCTCTACACATTTTCGGTGAGCGGAGAGCTTATGAGGAGGAAGGTGAGCGTATTACTGACTTCTGCATCTCTGAGCGTGTGTGGAGCTCCATGCGAGCGAAAGAGTCCATCTTCCTGTTAAGGCGAACTTTCAGAAAGAAGTGAAATACGTGGGTCTCCAAAACCTATGGCACAGAACAAACACGTGAGACACACACACACACGCCCGCCCACACACCCATGAGAGAGAGAGAGTGAGAGTGCGAGCCAGTATGAGAGAGAACTAATAATTCACCATTTTTTAGAAAAGCATTTCTGGCGGCTCTCGGGTCTTGAGGAACTCTTCACTGTTAAACACTCTGTGTTCAAAGTTAAGATGGCTGCTCACATCCCTGGAGGCAACACATAACATTGAAACAGTTGTGAATTTTATTTAACAGACTAACACATTTCTATTATGAAAGACTTAACTTTGATAAGGAATGAGGAACATGTCATGTCAAGCATTTAATAAATAAGTCATACAATTTAATACAACAATCATATAATTATATAATCATATAATCATTTCATTCACAATTTCTCAAAATATCGCTTGATCATGTCTGGCCCTCAGGGCTGACCTCTCAGCGATAATGATGAGCGTTATAGTGTTATAGATTTATAGCCCTAAACAGTTTGCTGGCATGATAGTATGTAGACCAGGGCTTGGGTTTTGGCCCTCCCCGGCATGTTGATGAAATACGCCTTCAACCCACTTGGTTAGGTGCCTCAATTATGTCAGAAAGCAGATCTTTTAGCCAGGCATGACACATTCACCAACAGCACGCTGGTATGCAGGAGATTAGAGAACCTGCTAGCAACATACTAGCCAAGTTGCAGAGTCTAGATAGAACACTGGTTGGGTTAACTAAGCTAGTTAACCAGGGTGATGTAGCATGTAATGCTATCACTGAGGCGCCTCCATGTTTTAATACTGGTATAATGGTCTTCAATAATGGTCACAGCGCAACTTTGCTAAAGTCTCATTGCTACTCCTCCCACTACCTCGTCCTCAGAGCTGAGTAGTATCCCAAATCCCTCGGACATAAACAAGCTCAAAAATCGCGTTCATGAATATCCAATCACTCTTGGTTCAGGATCTTATTGTAGAAATTTTATTTCCTGGGCCTATGTGAAACCCTGGCTAAAACCAGACATTTCTACCATATCATGAAGCTACCCCACCAAACTAGGTTTCACACTCACAAATATCTCTCGATAATCCAAAAAAGGCTTTGGCTCCTCCTTCCTATCAAACAAACAAAAAACATTGCAGATTCATTCTGCTTAGATTACCGCGCCCACTGGGTCTCAATTCACTTTTTGTGGATGAATTCTCAGAATTGGTGGCCGAACTTCATATTCTGACAATGTTCTGTTAATTAGGGATTTTAACATTCATGTGAATAATCCTGAGAATGACCGTTTGCTGAGTCTCTCTCAAAGGCTATCCGTCCATCACAGACACCACGCTGGCTTCACAGTTAGTCCATCACCCTGCCACCATGGCAGCACCATGTGTCTGCCCTGAAGCAACCTTCCTGGTTCAGCACAATCTCACTGAATGAAACGGTTGGTCCTGCTATGCTCAATATCATGAACTTGTCACGGTCTATCAAAACAGTTCCCTCTACTGTTAAGACTCCTGTGATAAAGCTTATACTCAAGAAGTCTAGCCTAGACCCTGAAGTACTCAGCAGCTATCGGCTAATCTTTAACCTTCCATTACTTCCTAATGTACTGGAAAGAATTGGAGCCAAAAAAACATTAATCACCTGATGACAAGTGACGTATTTGAACCTAGGACTTTCTATTCCACTGAAATGGCTGTGACTGGAGTGGTAAACAATCTTATCTTACCATGGACAGCAAGCTCCCGGCTGGTGCTGCTTGACCTCAAAGGCATGTTTGACACAATTGACCAAAGCATTCCTTTAGATCGTCTTGAACACTATGTTGGCATCAAAGCGTTGGCTCTTCTCTTATTTAGATCTTCTCGCCAATAGAATTGTAATTGTAATTTGTTCTCTGTGAAGACTCAATCAGAACAATGCAACCTAAGCTTTGGTCTACCCCAAGGGTCGGACCTTGGTCGACTGCTCCTTGAAGTCTACCTGCTTCCTCTAGTTGATAATATTAATAGCTACAAAATTATTACACTCAAATCGACATTCCAATTTGCTCAATCCACTCCTCCCAGATCCAGAAGCTTGATTCTTGCCTGACTGCAATTTATAGATGGATGTCCCAAAACGACTTGCAGCCTAGCGGGCAGAATCAACAATAAACATACAAACAACAATACAAATATTTGGAGAGGTCACACATTTTTTTGAGGGCTATGCTATCTCCCACAATTCCTGTATCAAAATGATTGGCATCTTTTTCAACCCTATGCTTTCTTTTGATCAACATGCACAAAGTATAACAAGATCTGCATTCATTCATCTTATTAACATTGCTTAAATCAGACCAATGCTATCCGGAGCAGATCCAGAGACTCTCTAACACACAATAATTATTGTAATGCACCGTTCTCTGGACAAACATACTACACCACAAAAAGCCTCCAGCTTATGCAGAAAACTTTGACTCCTACCTAGAACAGAACAGAAAGTTCAACCACATTACTCATATTCTCTCCTCCCTCCACTGGATTCCAATTAATGCCAGATCAAATTTTAACGTGTTACCACTTATCTGTGGAACAGTCTGCTGCCTGTAATCAGGGAATCTAAAATCCAAAATTAAAACCTACCTCTTTAGTCTCTCATTTGGCTCAGAGGAGTGTCCCTCATCTTTTATTATAGCTAAAGCGACCAGCACTTGCCTACCCTTACTGCCGATAGGTACTAGATTAGAGGTTCTCTACATGTTCATTGTCCACCCTGCCCTATGTAACCATAATGTGGTCTCTGTTTTAGTGTCTTGTTGTGATCGGGACTTGACGCCTGCGTACCCCTGACGGCTTGCTCACCAGCCAGCAGCATTGACAATACTAATTACATTTTATTGTTAATGTTTGCTTGTAATCCTAAAATGCATGGCAGCCATTGCACTCAAATCCATCCCTGGAAGGAGGGATCTCTCTCTCTGCGTTAAAAAACGAAATGTGGAATGTGGGGCTAGATTTAGGAGGGGGGTCGGCATGAATATAAGGCTTGTACCTTGGGACTGTAACTGTGAACAAGGGCTTTACAAATAAAATGGGCTTGACTTGTCTTTTTCCACAGTACAATAAACAACACAGCCTATTCTCATGGCTGACACTAGGTCACTGACCAAAATCATTTCCACAGATACCACCAGACCTGAAAATGTTGACCATGAGTTCCAGCATGATCTTTTGGATGTCCATGTTGAGGCTTTTCTGCCACGCCCTCTTCTGTGCCCTCTGCTCATTGATGTCAGCTGGATCGCTGGCACTGAAACAGCTGGAAGTGCAGCTGCAGGGACATACACCTGCAGAAACACAAAGACGCACTGACCCGCCTTCCGTAATGGCAGCAGACGGACCAGCAAACCATAGTCCACACAATTGTTATGTTATTATAGACTACAAACAAATCCAAACCTTTGTGTGAAGCAGTCTGCTGCGGAGACGGGGCTCTCTGGCAGACCAACGGTGCCACACTGAGACCTGCAGACCGTACCCGCAGCAATGTGGAGGAGGATCAAGTCGTCCGTGTCCTTCACCACAGGAAGCAGGGTAGGCCAGGACCACAATTATCTAATTAGTTAATTAGCTGTAATAATTTAATGTTTTTTGATCATTGAAAGTATTGAGAGTAATGAGTAGTGAGAAAATGTTTCAGGATTATTGATCCTGAGCCTTGAGTTCAGGATTATTGATCCTTGGGCAAGTTCATAAAAGGTTATACGTAGCTTGACAGTTAGTATCATGTTTGAGGAACTTCCATTTGTGAAAACCTATGAATTAGCATACAGGTACCTTCTGTTTTCCAAGAAACGCACATTGGTCTTTAAAAATTAAAAAAAACTGCCTGTTTTCAAAATGGTAGCTTTCTATTAGACCTGTGCTGTGTTCTGATATCCATACTATCCGTACTCACTATACTTACGTAGGGCGTTCCAATTCAGATCGGGGCGAAAAGAAGTATACTGAAAGGACCCGGATAGTGTACTCAAAATGGTCAAACAGCGAAGTGTGGATCGATGCACACTTTTCGTACTCAACCGCGGCCATCTTAGCTACATAGCGGAAGAGGTGGAGCCAGTTTCCGAGCAGAATTTCCGGTTAGTGGACTACGGAGTATACGATTTGGAACGACACTGACATCTGAAAATCAGCGCACTTAGTGAGAGCGGATAGTGTACTACGTTTAAGTGTACTCATGGAAGTATGGATATCGGAACACAGCGATGGCATTTCAATGTACTGAGTGCAAAAGAAAGAATGTCCTGATTTTGTCCTATGCATCCTATCCTTTTGAACTATTTGTGCATTTGTGTTACAATATGCAATGCTGCTAATTTGAGTGGGCATTTTAAATACCTTAATTTTTCAATCAAATTTTGCAGTTAATACGTGTATATATATGTATATGTATGTATATGTATATATCCGATATGCGAAATCACACCAAGGTCGATTTTTGACGGCTCTAGCCTGCGAATCAACAATCAATCACAATGGGGTATCTTTGTCATAGTCCCTGTGCAGGTTGTAGGACATGGAGCTTAACATAATCAAACGTTACGTTAAGTTTCTCAACGCAGTCCTCTTATTGCATTCTAACGTTAGCAGCCATGCCGAGTCAAACAATGGCGTGCTGATATGTGTTATGCCAGTGATTTTAGTTAGACAATATTCACTTCACTAGCTACATGAATAAACAGATCTCTTTCAGATTAGTCTTGGTCACTACTCACTACTGCCTACTCCAGAGAGGGAATGAGTCCTTAGCCCAAGTGAAGGTGTTCAAGTACCTCTGGGTCTTATTCGCGAGTGAGGGTATGATGGAGCGTGAGATTGGCCAGAGAATCGGAGCAGCGGGGGCGGTATTGCATTCGCTTTACCGCACTGTTGTGATGAAAAGAGAGCCGCAAGGCAAAGCTCTCGATCTACTGGTCGGTCTTCGTTCCGACCCTCACCTATGGTCATGAAGGATGGGTGATGAACGAGAGGACGAGATCGCAGGTACAAGTGGCGAAATGGGTTTTCTCAGGAGGGTGGCTGGCGTCTCCCTTAGGGATAGAGTGAGAAGCTCAGCCATCCGTGAGGAACTCGGATTAGAGCCGCTGCTCCTCTGCTTAGAAAGGAGTCAGTTGAGGTGGTTCAGGCTGGTAAGGATGCCAACTGGGCATGTCCAGTGGGGAGGAGACCTCGGGAAGACCCAGGACTAGCTGGAGAGATTATATCTCAACACTGGCCTGGGAACGCCTCGGGATCCCCCCGCCAGAGCTGGTCAATGTGGCCCGGGAAAGGGAAGTCTGGGGCCCCTTGCTAGAGCTGCTGCCCCCGCAACCCGACATTGCTCATGACAATGCCCCTACATGATGACAAGACTAAAAAGTGTCTCAAATGGGTCGTAGCCTAGTGGACAAAAGGCCCTGCTCCTTCCTACATTACATTCACCCCAGAAGATACATAGTATGTACTCACAGCAGCGACGTCGTTATAATGGCTGCTGTGACAGCCCATGAGGAAGGCAGTTGGAGCCATGAGGAAGTCCAGCATGCCACTGGCCAGGACAGGGACATATGGATGCTGCCATGACATGGGCTGCAGGACAGGCAGATACATGGGTGGAAGATAGATGGACTAATTGATCCATCCAAGCAGATTACTAAATAAATCAATCCAGGCTTTTCAATGTCGTTACTTTCTGAGAACAAAGAAGTGAATGTCAAATGGCAGCTGTTAAGTACAGCTCATTAGCTAATAATGTAGTTTAAAAAAAACACACAAAACTGGAAGTGACATTGCACACAGGAGTCATTGAAAACAGATCACTATACCAATCCAGTCTTACTTACAGAAATGAACAATACCAAAAATAAAAAAGGCTTAATAAGGCTCATATAGCTTCCATCACCCTTATGAAAAGAGGGAAACACAATGTAAAAAGCTGAGTAAACTGTACCGTTCATGAAGACCAGTGCACAGCTATTTTTAGTGTGTGACTTTACAAGGGGACTATGATTGGAACATCAGCAGACCTTTAGAAATAGCAGGAGACTCTCGGCCACCAGAGTGAGCTGTGCCCAATCAGCAGAAAATAACACGACCCTCTGTTCCTGGAGGAGAGAGGACAGCACCTAGACGGAGGCAAGGAGATCCGCTTCAGTACAGTGCTGTTTATGACTCTGTTTGAGGTGTGCAGCAGTGCAAACTGGTGACGGCCCAAAAAGGGTGACAACATTTCTTTGCCAGAAAAGAAAGGAAACTAGCAATGCACAGCGCCCATGAGACGTAACCCCCTCCCCCAAAAAGATATATTTTTGCAGATCAAAACACTTAAAAACTGGGAATTTCGCCAAAAGGTGGTTTGCATCCCCCTGTGTGTGTGTGTGTGTGTGTGTGTGTGTGTGTGTGTGTGTGTGTGTGTGTGTGTGTGTGTGTGTGTGTGTGTGTGTGTGTGTGTGTGTGTGTGTGTGTGTGTGTGTGTGTGACCTGGAGGAGCTGCGGGGGTCTGAAGCAGAGCAGGGGTATTTGGAGGTCTAGGTGTACGGGCGGGCAGTCCTTATCTTCTCTGGACGGTAACACTATGTTGAGAGGAGGCAGGGAGAACATCTGGAGAACACACAGTCGGTGGTTATCGTTACAGAGATTATCTGCAGAGTCACTCAGCCTTTAAACAAAAATAGACAGGTTTTACAATTAACCAAAGAGTTAATGATGTGTGTGAGAGTCACTTTTTGAATGGCACCATACTTTTACGTTTATAGTAGGGCCTCGGTGATAAACTCCATAATAACGACGTTAACGCAAATTTCTCTTGAGGCATTAACGCATGCACTGGTACTTGACATTCATTCATTGAGAGACGAGGCGGAGCAGTGCCTTGTTGTCGGACGGCAACCAGTAAGTGCAGGAGCCAATCACATGACTCAAACTACTGTGGACTAGACGAATGGGACTAGACACGCCTTCATTATGTTCAGTCTCTGAGACAATAAATGCTTTTTCCTGCATTTAACGTAATTCCTCTTTAAATCGCCGACTCTCAATAAAGGGATGCTACACTAAGCATGGGTTTTGTTTTTTTAGGTGCAAATTTCAGAGTAGTGCTGTACTTATTCACACATCCCATCCCCGTTAGTTGAAGCTAAAGTATCTCTAACCTCAAAGGACAAGGCTGCTCGCGCTAATTACCTTTGCTTCATTTGAAACTAACTGCTGGCTCCGCCGCTTTAATGGAAGATGAGTGAGAGTGATTTCAAAATAAGTGTGTCTCTAAACGGCATACCCCAAGTATTGCGTATCCAGACGACTGCAGCCATAGCTGCAGGAAATAGCATGAGAAAATAGTTAAATGTGAGGCCAAACAAGGCCTTCTTGAACCTAGAGTAGATTTTATAACAGAGCGGTCCGCTGTAGCTGGTCCTTTGGGCTTAGCTTGTGAGGGAAGACTGTTTTGGCACGGCAATGGTGGAACAACTTGAATAAAGAAAGTATATTTCGTACACTACCAAGTTAATAATAGTATTAAAAACTGGAAAAATGCCTTTCACGGTGCATTGAACAGATCGCAATTAACTATTGACAATAATTTGATTCAATATTTTAATGCTTGACAGCCCTAATTTATAGTTATATGATATCCCCCCAAAAATTAAGTAGTTCTTTTGGCGCTATACCCGACAAAGGATTGCTACAAACATACTCAGATAAGGGTTAACAACGCACACAGCACGCATGCTGCTTAGCAACCAAATTCATCTCTTGATGTTGTTTAGAGCACAATAATAAGCACAACAAAGCAAGTGAAACACAGTCAGAGAAGCCATTAGCTCAGACTGCCATGCAGACCACAGCATGGGTTCTGTGATGGTATGAGCAGCCTAAGGTAGGCTAGACTCCACGCTCTTTTCTGCGGCACCCTGCCCAAGCCATTCAGCCAAACAGAGACATGACACCAAACAACAGGTACAAATCAAAACCAGGGAACACTTTGACATACGATGCATCTCATTGCGTGGTACAGACAAGTGCCCACCCACAGCCTCACCACATGTAGTGGCCCGGGCAGTGGGACGGCAACAAGACAAACGACAGGTCCTCAGCTGGACTAGAAGACTGGACACACACACACACACACACACACACACACACACACACACACACACACACACACACACACACACACACACACACACACACACACACACACACACACACACACACACACACACACACACACACGATTTTTCCCTTTAAAGACCTTTGTTTTGCTCTTAACTGCATTTTTTTTCCCTCTTTGCTCTTGTTTGCTGTTACTCAGTTCACAGTTAGTTCAGTTCACAGCCCTGAAAATCTTTTTTTGGTAGCCGTCCGTTTGGGGAACCCTGGTAGATGTGGTGCATCGGGGCCCCTACCACGACATACAGTCCTTCAGCGCAGTGTAGTAAGGGTACTTGGAGATCACACAGAAACCATAGGCAGAGTAAAGTCTGGTGGAGTGAAAGGAGCCACGGCCGTTCTGGTAGATAGGTGTCCCTTCCTGTTCAAGCAGAAGCACACAACTCAATATAGGACGTTGTGATACTTTATTTATTACCAAGGGTGTTGTGAAAGGGGAGTGTTCTTAGGTACCGTTGTAAGTCTGTAATACTGCATCACCACTCCATGGGTCCGGGTGCCAAACACATCAGTGAACACCAGGAAGTGGAATCGCTCTTCTTTCAGCTCATTGGTTACTTGAAGCCCGTCTAAATCAATGAATCGACAATAAGCACATTAAAACGAGTTTGGTATATCAACGCATATTCCAGTGTGTAAAGACTGTGTGCGTGTGCGTATGTGTATGTATATTTGTGTGTATGTGTAAACACCAGGAAAACAGAGCTGAGGCAGAGCCTTCAGGTCAATATCTTTGGGAACGCTGAAGTCTCCACTTGTGCTTTTCCTTCTCTGACCAGGAACACCCTGGACTAAAACACAGATACAAAAACACCAGTCATTAATGATATAGCAAGAGGATTAAGGTCCAATAAGCATCGTCAGCTAGGATTAGGGAAAAAGATTGTTTCCCAGTTGGAGAAGTGGAATCAAACATGAGTTTACCTATTCACTCTAAGATTATTAGAGTATAAATCACATTGTTGAGCATAATACACCAATTCAGTACATTAAACATTACCATAAAAACAGTTAACAAATATAAAAAATATATTTTTAAATGTTTCAGCAACAGGAGCAAAGCAAAAACAAACTAGTTCTGTTTACAGCAAACATCAGGCCAGATCTAACAGTGATAGATCGATCGTGCATAAAGCCAGACCTGAGCCAGCAGACGCTGCTGCTGCTGCTGATGGTGGTGGTGGTGATGGGCGTTGTTTCTTCTTCATGTTGAATGGGCGTCTGCGTCGCTCTCGTGAACCAACCACCTCACGCTGAGCAGGGCTGCTGCTTAAGGTACTGCACGCCACAACATGCAGTACCTCCGGCTCCAGCAGGGGGAGCTCTGGAGTCCCATTACAATCCTTGCCCAGCGGTCTTGACTAAAGAGTGGATATGAATGGAAATGAATTAAATGGAAATTCTCTCATTATAATTACATTTGTAACATCATATTTGTACTTACAAAGTTTTCTTAAATTGAGTTCCTTTATGAGTTGGGACACATGATGTCGTGCATGTCACACAAACACTGAATAAAGAGTCTGCCTGACTGAACGACTGAATAGGTCAGAGGACGGAGTCTGTCCACCGCGTGGCTACCCAGTAGAGCTCCTTCAGCCTATCGTTCGAGGCTCCTAGGACCGCACAGGCTTCCAACAGAGCTGGGGGCAAATGGTCCGACATTGGTGTGGACGCCATGGTATCCCGCAGGGCCAGAGACTCCGCCCCGAGCCACCCGACCAGGAGAACTGAGAATGAGTGATACGTCCAGAAGACCCGTCTTCCAACCCCAGACCTGGAACGAGAGACGAGGAGGACACCGCGTGCCAACAAGGTGAACGGTGTTGAACAGTTAATGGACAAAATGGAGATGAAACAAGAAGTAATAGTTTATTCTTCCATTTTATATGCAATTCATTTCCTTGTGCTTCACAAGCACATGCGCAAGGCCAGGGGAAATGAACAGGTGATGGTGCTTCCACCACAGCCAGGACACTGTTCTACTACTGCTCCTTCAAAGTCCTCTTCTTTGTTAGGATGTCATCTGATAAGCAGCTCACAGAGTCCAGCTCCCTGGGTTGTGATTAGTGCCCCACTGCTGCCTATTAAAAAACACATGAGTGACAGCAAGGAGGGAGCGTCCACAAGCGTGTATGGACATGGAGCCAAAATAAACCTTCTGGGAACAATACTCTTTTCTTTTTTTTCCTTTTTCAAACTGAGCTTGGAATATGTTCCGTATTGCTAAATCTGGTGATGATATAACTCAATTAACTGATGCTATTTAACGTCTGAGTCCACCGACAGCACATGCTGACTGAGAAAAGGGAAAGTGCGAAAACGGAGGAAACTGAGAAAACTGACTAAAGACCATGGGTGGGTCCACTGTTATTCATCCATGAAACTACTGCCAAGTTCAGCTCCTTTTGTTAAGTCAGTTTGCATATGGGCTGGGAATATCAATGCACACTCTCAGCAGCAAGACACAAAGGCTTAAGTAGCTAATCTCATTGCCCTCAAGATCTGATTTTCCTTTCAAAGTAAATTCAACTCCTGTGTGCATACTGCAGTGGAAATAGACCAATTGTTCTCATATTATACCCTAAACATTGTTACAAAAGTCATACTGCATGTCAAATAACAAACCATGGAATAGCAGTTGACATGCACAGGCACATTGTCACCTGTTAATTTTTCTGCATGCTATCTGGAGGAAAATAAACTGCTTCATAAAGGACCGCAAAAGGTTTGCAGAATAATATGAAATATCATCACCACCGTAAAAGCTGCCCTGTACAATTCATCAGGAATAAAACTAGTAACCAACAGACACACACAATAGACACGACAGAGACAGAGATATACAGGTGGACAGGTACATAGATACATACACAGGTACATAGATATACAGATACATAGATATATAGACACACAAATACACAGATACTCAGATACTCAGACGCACAGATACATAGACAGATGCACAGATGCATAGATATATAGACAGATACATAGATACATAGACACATAGACAGATACACAGATATACAGATGTACAGATGACACACAGATACATAGATACACAGACACACAGATACATAGACAGATACACAGATACATAGGTTGACTTTTATCTACTGACCTCGTCTGATTAATAGTTGCCACATCCGCTCAGGTTCTTGTTAACGCCATATGCAGCACGCAGTTTTAAACTAAACGGCAACAAGGAAAGTATGGCTTGAAGTTCATCTGAGTAGCAGTATGCGGTTGTTTCCGTCTTCCTTATTATAAATCGAAGTGAAAATCCAAACATGTAAGAAACATGCGCCCTGATTGGTCAGGCGGAAACCGGTAAATGAGTTCTGCACACGTGAACGACGACGGCACCCCGCTCCGCCACACCCACGTGGGCACTCCTCTTGATGCGTTCTCCACGCATTTTGTGTTATGGTGAAAATGGCTATACAACATCACCAATTCGTATTGATGTTATTATGAACACTGATTGACGACATAATTTAAATGATTTAAACTTCGACACGTTGGGGTTGACTAGCTGTTTATTAAAAGCAAGTTGGCATTCAAGTGTGAATAATATGATTGTACAAAATGACCTGCATCAACAGTTTGTATTTGAGGATATTGGTTAAAAGTAATACTTCTGATAGTACAAAGGACTCAGTAAGTGGTAAGGCAATTGTCAAATATGCAGTAGGCACTACACACTATTGACTATTTAGAAAATTATAAAACTGGGAGAAAGACCAAAACACTTTCAAATAGCAAACACTTTCATTTTGTAAAAAAATATACAGTATATATAAAATATGCATATATACGTATGTTTTATACATATAAACATGTATATGTTTGTATCAACCGTCACAGGTACAAGGATTATATCCTTATGATTCAGGCACAAAGGGTTTACATGGATCAAGTATTTATCCCCTTCCATGCATTTCTTGATTAATAAGAAATACCTCTTGAATTACACCTTTCAGTCAAATATATGATCAAACATATTTATGTCATTTCAAGACAATAAAAAAACACTCAATTACCAAAGGCATTTATCAAAGTGTCCTATTTCCATGCTGTCCTCTGATCACGATATGAACACCATTTTCTTTTTAATTTACCTTCCTTTATGTTCCATCATTAGGAAAGCCAATGGAAATATACTTGTCAAAAGGCTGTATCCATTTGACTTTCATTAGAGTTCAAATAAACCACAATTCATTATTGATTGAAACACTTTGAAACACCTACATGAAGTATGTGTAGAAAAGCTACATTACGAATAACTGGCCTGAGCTCACACTAGGCAATCTCAACTGGGCCTGAGTACGGTTGCCTCTTGTACATCTGGGTTGCGTACCCGTGTGTGTGAGCACACCTCTCCGAAGTGTACTGAGGCCACGGAATTTAACTGTACTTGAGTACGGATGGCGTGCTCACACTAGCCAAACGGTCTAGAGTTTAGGGGGCAAACGTATTCGGCCACGGTATAGATGACCTAGTCTGAGTGCGCCCTAAAGTCTTTCCGATTTCAGAGAAAACGGTGTCTGTTGACAGCAAGCTTAAAGTCCCTTTCCTCAAATAGACATAAGATTTATGCGTCCAGCACCAAGGTTTGAATAAAAAAAAGAGTGCAATACATAATTTTGTAAAACCCAGGTTAAGTCAGTCATCATCACAAATACATTCACATCGTCTTTACGACACAGTTGCTGGTTTAGCAGTTTAGCAATGCTCTTTGAAACTTGCCAAGGACATTTCTTTCAAAGATCATACAAAACTATTGTTTCACACTCTAGCAGTGCTGTACTTGCTTGCCATCCGAATATACACAGCATCAATAGGTAAAATAATAAATATTTAATCTGAGCAAATATTTCATGACTGGTGCACCTGTGTGCTTTAACTGATTATAGTAGACTAGCACATTCATTCATAATACACAACACATCCAAACACTAACACCATCCCTGAGGTTGCCATGGTTTCACACTTTCTCCAAACTCCCAAATCAAGTCAGAGTGTGTCAAAGTCACACGTGGAACGGGTTTCTTCTGAATTCGGTGTGTTAAGACAGAGTCCAATAGTTATGAACACTTCATTCAAGTGATTTGGGGACAGATTCGATGAACCTGAACCAGTGAATCCCCACTCAC
The DNA here is from genome assembly GCF_964030765.1 of Micromesistius poutassou. Classification (NCBI taxonomy): domain Eukaryota; kingdom Metazoa; phylum Chordata; class Actinopteri; order Gadiformes; family Gadidae; genus Micromesistius; species Micromesistius poutassou. Next base: position 2,170,607 of record NC_140278.1, read on the forward strand.
ACAGCGGGGTCGTACTGCGCACCAACAACACTTGGTTCCGCAGAATCAATCGATTTCAGCTTAGCTGTCCCCTGATTGGTCCTTTCTGCACCGAGGTCAGTTTCCTTTAGCAGAGCCACCATGCTCTGCTCCAAGCTGCTAGCTACCGCCTCAGGGTATATGACCAGCAAACAGGCAGCGAGGAACCCTAGGAAGGCGCCCCCGGAGGCCACCATGGGGATTACACGAACACTGCCCACGGCCTCCACCACCGCTCCCAGAGCCGAGGCGGCCAGGATCTGACTGACGTACACCTGGGAGTCAAACACAGAAGACAACCTCCCATTTACGCAGAACAACGCAGTATAATAGCTGCTCAGCTTCCACAACATTCTACCACTCAACCTTAAAGGCTCTTCATGTCTATTATTATTATTGAATTGTGTGCATCCAGCTGGATTACTTAAATAATATAACTGATATGGTAATTGATATGATTACATAATAATAAATGTACAATACCAAAACCTTGTCGAGATTTTTCAGGGCTGTGATTAATATACTGTGTAATAGCAAACAAGAGCAAATAAATGCAATCAGTTAAAAGAGTAAAACAAAGGTCTTAAAAATTACAAATCATTGCTTAATCCTGTGTGTGTGTGTGTGTGTGTGTGTGTGTGTGTGTTACCTCTTTGATTTCATGATACTGTCCTAGTAAATCCTATGGACAGTAGGAGATACTCATGGAGATGACTCCCATGGTACTGATCATCACCATGACAGCAGTTCCTAAATTGAGGGGGGGAAAGCGTTTTATTACATATCTTAATGAAAAAAAACTAAAACAGAAACTTGAATGCTGTATATTCTACGCTGGTAGGAGACTTACCAACTGAAAATGCTAAAGTTCCAACCACGTAGATGATCTTGATGCTGAGATCAAATCTATCAAGATACTTCTGAAGGATGGCTGGAGGGAGGAGAGTGAGGAAGAGATTGAATGAGGGCTCTCTATAATGTGTTGATTTTGTGAGGAGATCAGAACAGACCTAGAGTGTGTTAGCACATCAAGTGAAGCTCACCAGAGCAGAGCGCGGCGGTAGCAGCGTAAACCACCAGTCCCCAGCAGCCCATCTGCACTCCTCTGTTGTAGTTCTGCAGCTCTGTCGAATTAGATGGAGCCTGCACAGAAACAAACACGCTGTCTTCCACCCCAGAGAGGGCGCCTACTCCTCTGATTATCATTCATGTGTCTGTGTATCACACAGTGTCTTACCGTGGGGTCACCCTGGAAGATGACTTGTCCCATGAAGTCTGTGTAAAACACAACCATGGCCAAATAGGAGAACCACGCGAGGAGGTGGCACACACACAGCCGCCACCGCTCCCTCAGCATCTGTCCGGGACACACAGACACGTGCCGTCACGCTCGTGGTCGTTGCCAATGCTAATGAATTCGGGGACACTTAAGGGTTGTGTTTGTACTCCAAGGCCAAATAGACGCCACACTAAAGAGGCCAGTTCACTACTAGACTGAACAGTGATTGTACAGACCAACCCTAGAGCAGAACAGCCTCCTGACCGCCCCGTGCATCACCTTGAGCATGGACAGCCACAGGAGTCGGACGGTGGTGCCCCCCTCCGCCTCCCCCTCCGCCTCCCCCTCGCCGGCCAGAGTGTCGGAGGAGAGGCTGCTGGCCGAGCGCTGCAGCTCGCGCCTCTGGGCGTGCGGGCGGAGCGTGGAGAGGTCGTTCAGACTGCGGGACAGCGTGACGGGCCGGTGGAGCCCCGGGGTTGATCCGGCGGTTGCGGAGGGGCTGCGTTCCCACCCGTCCATAGTACGAGAAGGTGAAGGAGGGCTGCAGGGGGGGGTGAGATGGATAACAAAGTCTTCTTTAACTTTCATCATTCATACGCGACAAAAAGCAACGATGAATGTAAAAATGTCGTTCAGCCCCATGCATTCATTTGTTTATCTTCTAATTCAAACTTCAAATGGTGAAACCATACTTGTCTGTAGAAGGTGGGAGGGTGGGGTCGCGGTGGGTTTGACGTGTTTGAAAGTCGAGTCCCCGACTTGGTAGGTGCCGAGCGATTGGCGGGGGGGGGGGGGGGAGTGAGCAGTAGACGCACCCTGTTTGACTCCATTTACCGTCTTGGGCTGGCACTGGAATAAATAAGAGAAGAACTTATTGGCTGAGAAGACAGAGCCATTTCTGTAAAAGGAGGATCAGAGAACAAAGATTTAATGGCTGTGCTGAACAAATGGCAGAGTTGTTAATTATGGTATTATAAGTATAGATTATATTGTAATCCTATCTACGAGACCACTCCAAAGACAAGCTCATTGTTGTGAAATAATGCCCTACCAAAAGTGGGAAATGCCTCAATGATAATAATAAAAGTGTATTGCACCTTTTTGTTCAGGCTGTCCGGATGATTGTCTGATGTTCGGGTCAGAGAATGGCTTACTGGCTGTAATTCCACCATCACACCAGTAGGGGGCACAGTACTACAGGGAAGAAGAGGTGAACAGACAGACCGACAACCAGCATCAGACGGTGCGAAGGCACCATCCAACTCTCCCAGTGTCTCTGACAGGAAGGGTTTCGCCTCAGGCAGGAAATGATGCGCGTCCGGGTGAAGGTCAGGATCCAATTTGATGGTGGCCTCGGGCATCGCCAGGACCGAGTCACTTTTACTCCGCGCGCGCTCCACGCTGAAGAAGTCCATGTTGTTGTCCCGCTCCGCATCGGCTCTGTCGCGGTCGTGCGGGGAGTCGTCCTCCTCCTCAACGATGACATCGATGTAAGGGAGAGCGTTGCCATTGGGCCTGAGAGACAGCTGGCTGGCCGAGTCCTCCTCCCCGGCGGCGGCGGCCTGCGCGGGGTCCTGCGGCTGCTCAGGGATGCTGAACAGGTGAAGCACCACCGAGACGCTGAGTATCAACGCCGCGAAGATGAAGAGGACCCGTTCCTGGGACCTGAACACGCTCCCCAAGAGCGTGTTCAGGTCCAGTCGAGACCACCCGGCACGTAGCCCACCGCTGCCCCGAGGCCTAAGAGGAGGGAGACACACACATCATGCGGCAGAACACCTAAAGATGCCAAGTATGCAAAATAAAGTATTTGAGTTTGTTCCACGAGCAAAAAAAAGGTGGAGGTAGCGCGCTGTACCGCTGTGGCATCTTTTTTAATGAGACGTTAGTGTTTATGAAGGTCTGATGGGACACGTCGTGATCGTTACCAGCAGAGAATGCGTGGATGGTCAGGGCCAAATCCTGCTCCTCTGTGTCAGCAACATCTAAAAGATACGCTCTGATTGGTCCCTCGGATGCGTCAGCACAAAAGTCCAGCACCACGACACCCACCACCGTAAACACGATGCCTATTGGCTGGCTACCTGGAGTGTCGCCTATGGCGAGGCCTGGGAACGCAGTGAAACAGTTAAACACACACACTCATGTGCACAGAGAACATGTCCAGGTGCCAGGTGTGAACAATGTCATCAGACCACGTGGTCTTCACCTATTAAAGAGCCATTTAAAAACATGGCCACGCCCAGCAGAGTGCCCACACAGAGGGCCAGGACGAAGGGTCTTCTCCGGCCCCATCGGAGGGTGCAGCGGTCGCTGGCCGAGCCGATCACAGGGGTGAAGATCAGACCCAGGACGGGACTGAGGAACCAAGTCAGACTGTAGTACTGCTCTGGCAGGCCTAGGAACACACAGAGAAAATGGAAGGACCGAGAGAAACCGTGAGAATTCAGATTCTTGAGCAATATCCAGATGTTGGTGCTTTTCTTGCCGTTGTTGCACAAAGAGGAATGAAGAAAATTGAGGAAACTAGACATGTTGCCACACATGCATTTTCTGAAAGAATGCATGCGGTTGTGGCAACTTGTCGTGTGCACAATATTCTGCAAGCATGCCGTCATGCTAATGCTAGGGAGTCTAACGTGCGAGCATGGCAAGTTTCTGGGCCACTTTGAAGTGGGCTTGTTATTGATCCAATAATGGGGCTGATAGTTTTAGTTTGATTACGAGTTATGGAGTCCCCCATCACTGAAGAGGTACTTTACTTTTTGGAGGCCTGCTTACGCGCAGTTTCTATACGTGTACCAACTTTCACAACCCTGAGTTGTTTGCCTTTGGAATGGTTGAAGTCAGCGGTTTTTTTTCACCATTGACTTCCATTATAAGAAATAGCTTGGAGAGCACCTGCGACATCAAAATGACCCTGTGACATCATTTTGTTAGCTATCAAAACTAAACTGTCCACTTTACCTAAGGAATGGTGGTCCTTGAATTGTAGGCCTCTGTGGTTCTCTGAGCACTGTTGTTGTTGGCTGTTGTTGGCTCATTTGCGTATTTTCACATAAATTGGCCATATCTCTTAAATTTTTTATAAAATCAAAACCCCAAAAAAACAACATGGTCGGGTAGTATTGAGGAATATTTGGTAATTTGGGCTTAGGAGGCGGTTTTCCAAAGTTTTCCAAAATCTACCCGACAGACCTTATGGGTCCTTGAGGCAAAAAGATTCATCATGTCAGATAAGGCCCAGATTCCAAGGAATGGGAAATATAATTTTCTTTCTTTTGCTCTCAGTATCCCCTTGTAAAGCCAGATCTTGCTTGCCGGGTCAGGATTGTGAGGGTTTAAATGAGTCTAGGACAGAAGACGGTTTTGATTAAACTGTTAAATTAAATGTGATTCAAGTTAGGTTCACATTTAGGGAATAGCTTTGCATATCCTTAAAATACACCTAAAAGTAAACTCAATACTAAGTATTGAATAAAAAACATTTTGGACAGCACTATGTTGGCACACAACTGACACAGAACTCGATATTATTTGCCATGAAAGGCACAATACAAAAAAAAAATGCGGCAGTTCATTGTAAAGTCAAGACTTTTAAAGATCTTTTAAAGAAAACACTTCTGTGGGAAACAGGTTAGTGTTCAAATCCTTTCAGTAAGTAACCCAACCTGATGCCCACAGTTAGAGGAATGACACACACTTTACATGGCATGAATCTCATGTATCCAAATGACAAAGAGCATTTGTGCTTTTTGTTTAATCATTTGTGCAATGATTCACAACCATGTTACACTATCAGCATGTCAAGATGAGCTTGTAAACATGTTATGCCTGCGTAATCAAGATAATAAAAATTGTTAAATACTAAACAGCTTCATGGCACTCTATTTCTCCAGAGATTTTCCATATAAATCCAGAAGTAGTAACTTGGAGACCTCAAGATAACACACTGCTATTATTGTCATGTGGGAACTAAGTTTGAATCAACTGGGAGATTGTTGTTGTCCTTTTTACCCACACATAATGGATGGGAGGGTAGCTATGCTCAGCATACTACCCCCCCTGCATATAGTGCATACCAGCTCTTGACTGTAGAACAGAAAACATGACAGTACAAGGCCCGGCCCTCGGCTCGGAGTACTTTCTTTGTTGTTTGGAGTAAAGGCAACCCGGCAATATTAATACAGGGTATGATAATGAAATCTAACAAATTAAATCTGTATCATAGAAGGCCCATGCGATCCTCTAAAATGGGGTAGGACTGGTAGTGGCCTGCAGGTTCCGTTGGGAATGTGTACCCGTTTGGGCTTGTTCTGCTCCAGTATTTCCTCACACATAAATAATAAAGACACACAGAGAGACTGTCAGGCTTCTGTCTCTCTCCACTATACTCAACATTTCGCTCGTTATTAGGCATTCTAGCATGTGACGTGCAAACTGGCATAAGAAGACATTTTGATGCAATTTATGTTGAATTTGTTCGTACTATAATAGGAATTTGATGAAAAAGCTTTTCTTTATAGGTAGATATATCAATAAGGTCGAACAGACCTTTCATTTATAAGCATGTGCGAGATGCTTGACTAAAGAAAACTATAAAGGAAGAGATGTGCAATTAAAACCTAGCAATAAAGTCTTCACTATAGTGTCCACACACTGTAATCTGGTCAGATCTCCAGAGACTCCTAAATCAAACAGGGGTAATCAAAAAAGACTTCTACTCAGCAATAATGGTTGAAAGGCATGGTATTGATTCACCTGCGCTGCTTGAATGTATTACAATCAGACTTTAGGAGATGGATCACACATCAACAAACTTCAATCCTATGGAAGAATGATCCATTATTAGAACAATTGTTAATGATCAACACAGATAGTATTATATTTTTGGGGGATTGAAACCCCAGCAGTGTAGTGAGTATAGGAATTGTGTTTCTAAAGCACTTTTGTTAAGGGCAAGCTAACATTTCTATGAAATTCTGAGCACTGTAAAAATATGCTTTGTTGGACATTCCTGTCATACCATTACCTATCCAGGGGTAGAGGCCTTTGTCCTGTTATGCTATTGTGGCAAACCAGGCAACAAGCAGCATAGCCACTGGCTGGCTACTGCTGGGAATCCTGGGTAGGCCACCTCTGGATGGAAGAAGATTTAAAAGCTATATTGTTTTTCCTGACAGCTTTATTAGCCTCAATGTGCTTTTGTTGCACAAGCTTAGAGAATATATTTTTTTACTTAGAATCCTTGTCATAAAAGCTCTGGGTAGCACTTGATAAATCATTGAGACTTGTTTTTGTTTATGCATCACTTTATCGAATGTCAGCATCCCCTTCAACTATGAGAATATTTTGTTTCCATTAGAATAGGAGTGCCATAGTGTCATTGTTTATTCATGCTAATATTTCAATAGCATCACTTGTTCTTGTGCTGCGTTCTGTCAATACAATCACCTCCGCACCTTGGCACACGGGTCAGGGGCTCCTACCTATCTGCAGCAGCACGGGCGTCACCAGGGCGGTCTCCATGGCGTAGCAGAACTAGTCCCGTCCAATCATCACTGCTCCGTGCATCAGCCAGCGTCGCACGGAGATCCTCCCTGGTCTGGCTTCACCCTCGTCTTCGTCCTGTCTCTCCTGAACAACCATCAGCTTGTCTTTCTCAGGTAAGCCCCTGATCTCGGGGTCCCCGGTCAGCTCCTCTTCGTCCTCTTCGATCAGAGGAGGTATGCTCCTCGGAGGAACCATTTTTTGCTAATGGGGTATTTATCTTTTATATGTAACCCGCTATGTGAACATGAGACTTCCCTTTCAATTAATATAATTGATCTACTTATATTATTACTTGTATTGTATATTAAATTTCTTAATCTTGAATCTTTATTGTTGCACTGCACAAAGGGGGTGGATTCAGTTTAACTTGTGCCCGTTATGTAGCATCCATGTTGACCTTTAAGCTGGCATCCTTAAATGACGACTCCATATAAATAAATACAATTACGTCTTACTGCTTATTCATGAATGCCAGTCAGGTTCCTCCTTCTCCAATTATGGGGATTTACATGTAAAGCAAACTGGCTGATACTCCCATGACGACCATGAGACTTTCACTTGAGCTGCAGTACAATCTGCTGTTTTATTCTTTACCACATATGAGGTATAAAATAAATCAAACAAATAGCTCAATTGATTTCACAGTTACACAGTCCGATTATACAATGTTAATGTGTACACTTTGTACCGATTCCAAGATCAAGATTCATAGTAATTCAGTGGAAGGCAGTGCAGTTTGTTAGAATTTGGAGATACCAAAGAGGCTGTGCAGACTGTGGTGTGTTGGCTGTGGTGTGGGGAATGCTGTCCTTTTTGGTTTGGGTGTAGGCCTCTATCAGCAGAACAGGTGAATTGGTGGCCAGCTTCTTAGCATAGCCCTAAATCCCTCAGTAATCTAAAGAAAAAGAAAAAAGTGCCAGTTAAGTGACAAAATATATCAGACAGAAAATATGTGGAGGAATGCTTGTTGCTGCAGTTATTGTGAAAGAAAAGGATAAAACAGGGAAGTCAAACTTTTTTAGTCAGCTCTACAACATACAGATTCTGAGATTAAACATACATACAATAATTATTACTGACACAAAATGGTATAACATTAATGCAAATTAACGTTTTCTTTCAGTTCCATCATTAAACAGGTAATAAGCAAAACACAAACGGACAATCTGCAGAAAAACAATACTAAGAAATATCTTTATACATTTCTCTAAATCCTACTGGAAATCACGACGGCTGAACAAGATCTGAAACTGATGTTTTGCAGGCACACATAACTTTAAGAGTCACGATAGCTTTAGAGTCCCAACACCGCGTCTGGAGGACCCGTGTGTGTACAGCGGTCCCGGGACGGGACACGGTTACTGACACTACCCACAGTAAACACCAGTATCTTACTGGTCGGTATACCACTATGAGAATAACGTTCTCCACCTAAACGTGGGAACTTACTCCCAAAGGAAAAGTATCCAAACATAAGGAAAGATGCTACCTCCTTGACTGCATTATTTCGCTCTACTTAATTATGCCAGTCAGCCTTTTCCCTAATGAAGATTATTAAGTGCAAATACCATTCCACCATGACTGATGGTCATTCGGAAGCCTGCTTGAGACCAGCTACCAGCACTACTGTCCGGGACTATGCAACCCTGGCTTACTCCATTCAGTGCAAGTCATCAGAGTATGTACTCAGTAAATATAAATAAATACATGTTTAGCATATTTTAATGTAGGTAGGTCATTAAGACCTGCTCATTTCAAAGTAGCTCGCACGCCGAAAAGGTCTGGGCACCCCTGCGTTATATGATCCATCCACAGGTCAGCGGTCCACGGTGAGTCGGGGCTAGCTACCAGCTGTGGCGCTGCTCCGTCACCACGTGAACCACACCTGTAAATAAAGAGCCTCGTGCCACGCACCTGTCGCGTGGCTCGCGTGCGGAAGGTACTTCGTGAACGAAAATCGTTATAAGAGTCGCGTTACTCCTCCGGAGGCACTTTGAGCAGCAGCGGGTGTCCTCCTGGTCACTTCGCCCATCAGTCTCACCGGTATCTACTACGGTATGAAGCGTAAACCGGGAGAGCGCGGGGCGGGGGGCTGACGTCACCGGACCCGACCCACTACGCACCTCTTGGGGGAGGAGTCACGGCCCTCTGATGGTGCACAGTTCGCAATGGTTTATGGGATAGGTAGTTCCTTCACTAGTTTAAAATTTTTAAAAAAATGTACACAGTCTTCCTACCTTTGCTTTTATTCCATTTTCCTATTTATTTTTTGCTCCCAAACAAATGGTTTATGGATACAACCAATAGATGGTTAGTCATCCTTCACTACATTAGGCCTACACTTGAGTAAAAAGTGACTGATGGGCTAGCTAACTTTATTCATGAAGGTTTACTTAACAGGTTAAATGTGAAGCGGATGTACGTTGGATGGCCCACTACATATACCCACTTATACTTCTACAATTAGGGGCCAGGCTCACCATGGGGCTGTGTGAATTTGAAATGTGAGGGTTAAATCATGTACACATTAATGGATTTCTTTGCCTTGACAATAATTAAAGTGATTGTTATTCACAATTAGATTATATATATATATATATATATATATATATATATATATATATATATACAGATTAGATATTGACCAGCACAATTTATATTTTGCTTCATAACTCCAGTTATGAACAGTTGCATGATAAATATCCCCAGATTATTTTTTTCATAGACCATTTGCGGAGTAGGCCGACATTCCTATACATGATCCAGTCTGACACAGAGGCGTAGCCTGGGCGGGCCTATTGACAGCAGTTCTCAGCTTGGTTTTTAAATAATGCTATACACAGATTGCTATGTGTAATCACAGAGTATATGTTGGACTATGCTGATAGATTTATCTTTTTCACTGTCTTCAGCGCACTAGGGTTCAAAAGGAACATTGGAATAGAAATACATTTTTGTCTTTGTCTCTATTTTTATCCCCCTTTTCCCTCCCCCTTCCCTTTCACTATCTTCCCCTTCTTGACACCTTTATGTCATAATGTCAATAATATGACTTAGGCCATTACTTTAAGAGGGTGACGGAATATAACATGCCTTTGATTAGTGTTTGTATGGTGCATAATCTAGGCCTATCGTATGTTCAATCAAATTGGCTTTGCCCGCCTGTTTTTTCTGTGCCCACCCACGTGGACATTTCTGGCTACGCCACTGGTCTGACTCAGTGCTTGTATTTAAAAAAATAAGTATCTTCTAGTACATTTATTTCTGTACAGAGATCCACATGGACATAGCTATACCTCTGTCTCCAAGGGCAGTCGCTGAAGTGAGCCAACATCTCATTATCAAAGGTCGAAAAATCTGTCGTCTATTGACAATATTTTCTCCTCTCACATTGTCCTTGAGGAGGGTGGTCTCTTAGCACTGGCACTTGTCAGATCATTGATTGTGATATACTCATCCCCCAGGGCAGTTTCAAAGCTTCTTTGTGTAAATGTGTGCCGCTCTAGATGTGCTAGTCCTTGTAATATCATCAACTGTTTCTCATGATCCTGTGTTGAAGATGCAAGCCTGCCGTCACACTTTCATTTTAGCAGTGAAACAAAACATAGTGATGCAAAAGTCCCACTTCTCCGTTGCCTCTCTCGGAGTCACATGACAGGGCCATCACACGGTGTGATGGTTGTTCCTCACGCTATAGATCCTCTGAGAGGAGTGGGGGGTGACGGCGCTGGCGGAGGTCATCATGATGGTGTTGTTAGTGGCGGCGTTGACCATACCTCCAGAGACCTTGGAGCTGTGGTGCATGCTGACGATGTCATTGCTGCTCGGCTCCGCCTCCGCGCGGCGACACAGACTCCTCATGGTGGACTGGGGAAACAATGAGGAAGAACAGAACATAAAGTAAATGAGTCAGGATTTGTTCATGTTTAACTCATTTAATAGGCAACTGTTTTTTCAAACCTAACCCTAAACCTAACCCTCCGCAGAAGCAGGGCTCCCTTCTCTGTGTTCCTCATCAAGGTTGTCCCTCTCGGGTTGGGGCATTCCCTGGCCCTTTGGAGGGCAGAGTGTTAGGGGGGTGTTGTATGTGGCCATGTTAAGACCAACAAGGACCAATTCAAATTGACGCACCTTGATTAGTTAGGTGACTAAAAGATTTATGAATTAATTAATTAATTGATGATTTGGCATTTTTGGATATTTGTAGGCTGTTTAGTTATACACTGTATAGTGTATAACTAAACATAACTATTATGACAAATCAGATGATGAAATAAAGAAAGAAAGGTGGATAAATGCGATGTAGACCATCACTCTTGTGTTGTGTTACCTGGAAATTGTTAGTGACAAAGCAGTAGACCACAGGATCCATACAGCTATTGAGACTGCTCAGAGTCACAGTCAGATGGCACACGATCACATGGTGGGGCATCTCTGGATAGAAGTACAGCAGCACCTGCAGCACAGACCACAGCACGCATTGTAACTATAAGTCTTGATGATCAACACTATTCTGTATATTAAGAGCACATCTACAAATGCTACAAAAGGTAGTGCCAATTTACCTCCTGATCTACTACAGTCAGTATTACAGTTAGATGAACCCTTCCTACTTATACTAACAGTCTCCTGACCCTTAACTATTTGCTCTCTACATCAGCCCTGCTTAACAGCAAAGCAGTAATGATGTAGTGAGCCAACAGTCATAATATATGTCATTTGCCAGAGGGATGCTTTTTATCCAAAGCATCTTAAAATTCTGTTAGTGCATACATTCCCCCAAGGTGAGAGCACCGGCTGTGACAGATATTCTTAAACACTATGTTTAGCACCTATTACTCTCTCACCTGCCGGATGTGGAAGGGTGTGAAACACACAGTGAAGATGATGAGCACCGTCGTCAGCAGCTGGACAGCTCGCCTTCTCCTCTCCCTGGGAAAAACAAGTTCAATGTTATATTTGAAAGGTCAACAAACACTGTGTATTTCTGCTAACAATATGATAACCATTTTGCACTGCTTACATCAACACCGTTAAAGGAAATACATCCTTAAAGAAATTGAAATATGGAAACATGAGTAATAAATGCTAACCGCATTCAGAGTTTTCACCCCAAGTTGGTTCTATCACAAATATAACTGTTTGCCACAAACACTCCCAGGAAGCTATGAGTCTGATGAAGACGAACAAAGAGTTGTCTGAACCTTACCTGCGTTGCTGCATGAGTCGATGGTCCACCAAGGCCCACATGATGCGTAACGTGAAGACCGCGATGATGACAAGGGGCAGAAAGAACTCACACCAGACTGTGATGGTGAGGAAGAGAAGCTTGGAGACACAGCAGCCCTTGTGCTGGAAGGCGGTGGAGAGGAAGGAGTAGGTGACCACAATGGCAAACAGCCACACAGAGACACACACACACTTGGCCACGTTGGCGTTACGCCACCGGTGGGACGCTTCGACCTACAGGATCAACCAAAAACAACCGTTGTTTTCTGTGTTTCACACTATGGTTGGAATGGACTGCTTTCACAATATTCAACCAGCAGGTCACTTTTACACTGTTTAGAAGTCAGCTGCAGAATGCTTCCTGGATTCATATGATCTTGGGATAATCCAGCAACTGTAACATAAGTAATGAAGGAGAAGAAGTAGAACCCAGTAGTAGTCCCGATAACTGACCTGCACGATGGAGATATACCGGTCGACGCATATGCAGGTCAGGAACAGGATGCTGCAGTACATGTTGACGAAGTAGGAGAAGATGTGCAGGTAGGAGCAGAGGAGGCAGGCCCCCCCGCTGTAGTACAGCAGGATGCGGGTGGGCAGGGAGAGGTTCACCAGCAGGTCCGTGACCGCCAGGTTGATGGTGTAGATCACAGAGGTGGTCTTGGGCTTTGTGCGCAAACAAAAGACGTAGAGCACCATTGTGTTGAGCACCATGCCTACCTGCACAGGGAAGACACCAGGGAAAAAACGTTAGAAAAAAGGACAATAGGAACGACTTTAAAGGTGCTGTAAGTCAAATCCTAGAACTATTATTTGAGTGTGATTTTTCAGAATAGGCCATAGCCATCTGCGAATCAGTGAATTGCTCTGGAAGAAATATTTATTTTGTGTTGACTCCACCTGCCGCAATTTAGATTGTAGACTGTTCTCGGCTCTTACCAATCACGGCATCTCTTTGCTTATCGGTTCAGGAAACTAATATTTTCTGTCAATCTCAGGTGTGTGAATGCAACACTTCGGCGGGAGGGGATGTTTTTTGTGTTGGTAAATTTCAAAATCCTTTCCACGTGCTCTCTTTACAACTTTTAAATCTTACCTACAAAAAAGAAAGATGGATCTTAGTGGGGAAGAAAATGGAGGAGAAAAACTCTAACCCTATAATCTATAAACTCAATTTAAAAGAATGGAGGATATTCTGAAAAGTAAGAGCAAAAACATTTGACAGTGGGGATAGTTTAAACAAGATGCCAAGATGGCAGTTGTTAACTTGTGTTATTATCACTCGGGGGGCTATATATAGATATAGATACATACATTTTATACATTTTTTTACAACTCCAGGCCCGACGCAACACGTGTATGTGAGGGTAATGTTGGCATTTCAATAGGAATACAGAAAGAAAAAGGATGTACCTACAAGGAATATAAGGGAGTTGATGACCATGAGAGCGATCCAGAGGCTGTAAAAGTCGTGGTACAGTCCCTCGTCCAGGTGGGCCAGTCTCTGAAGGTAGGGCTCCACACCGCTCCCATTGCCTGAACCGTTGACCACAGCTAACGTCTTGTTGTTCAAAGTCCATCCATTGAGGAGTTGGACTTCATGGTGATGATGGATATTAAATCTATATGTAAAACAAAATTCTAACATTAGTAACTTTAGAAAGGCCTCTTACAAACCACAATGAGTCTGTTTGTTTGAGTGGAAGTAATAAGTAATTATAATGAACAAGTTGTATTACGTTATAGTATTTTTAGCTTGGTCCAAAGCATATCTGGCAGTGTAAAATGTGAGGGGTTCATTATCTAGGTGTTGTTTAATCCAGTAAGCCCACTTAAGTCTTCCAAGCATTGACAGCAAATGCTAAAAATAATTTGAGGCACAAATCTATGGGCTTACAAACTTTGTAATGCACTCTCTTGGCATATGAACACAATTCTGCATCTGCTTCTTAATTTTTGTCAAATTATTCCTAAATAAACTAAGAACTGCATTCTAAATATAAGCCACAGAATGACAGCAAAAAACTAAATAATAACTTCCAACATTTATAAGTAATATTAAGGCATGGTTTTGGTTCATCAGAAAGGGCATATTCTCTACTAAATACTAATGTCCATTTCTCTTTCACACACACACACACACACACACACACACACACACACACACACACACACACAGACACAGACACAGACACAGACACACACACACACACACACACACACACACACACAGACACACACAGACACACACACACACACACACACACACACACACACACACACACTCTGCACTTCCTGAGTGCCGGTCCTCAGATTGTTTGTTGATCTTGGCAGGCTCCAGGTTGACAAAGCCAAGTGGTCAATCTTTTCTCTTGATATATTTATCTACTCATTAACAACAACACAAATATGTTCATTTTTACAGTTGTATTTAGACAACAGTGTATGTTTTAGTTTAAAAGTGTAACTCAAATTGGATTATTCTAACTATTTTAGCATGGAAAGCAGTCCATGAATGTTCATGGCTACAAAGCAAGTGCTTTGAATTTGTGAATATAGCTCTGTCTACCGTGGAGCTATGCTGGCTTGCAAGCCCTTGCTTTTGTTCTTCAAACTTCATGTGTCTTCAGGTCGTCAGTATCCTGGGGAACATGTAAATAATAGAACCATCAATGCTCAACTTTGAGCCGACTGTATGAATGTTAGACAGCAGAGGGCATCAGTGACTGTAAATATATCAGTGGAGTGAAATAAGATGGACATAGAAGAAGAGGGAGACAGAGTGAGGGGGAGAGAGTAGTGGAAGAGAAGAGAGAGGGGGTAGAGAAGGGGAAGATAGTGAAAGGGAAGGGGGAGGGAAAAGGGGGATAAAAATAGAGACAAAGACAAAAATGTATTTCTATTCCAATGTTCCTTTTGAACCCTAGTGCACTGAAGACAGTGAAAAAGATAAATCTATCAGCATAGTCCAACACATACTCTGTGATTACACATAGCAATCTGTGTATAGCATTATTTAAAAACCAAGCTGAGAACTGCTGTTGAGATGAACACTGACTGGAGTTCATTATCTACTGAACTCCTAATCGATGAATATACCACCCTGTTATTCAGCATTAAAAAAATCGTCTGCCCTGGGATTCCCTCATCTGGGCAAACAAACGGCATTGTCCTTCATGGTTCCATGTGAAGGAAATAATCTCTCAAGAGCAAAATAGCATCCCAGCTGTTAGTACACAGTCTATTAAGACTAATGCGAATAACATGCTCAGCGGAGGGTGGGACATGACTAATGTGATTCATCAACATTAAGTATTCTAGCCTCTGTCCACGCAGCTGGAAGGGCTGCAAACACATCCATTCAAGAAATGGATGTATGGGTTTGGTCTATTAGTATCCCTTGTATTATTCAATCTATTAAACCAGGTTCATTAACATGGACATGAGGAGATCACTGTGCGTCCCTGAGTTCAGGGGGGTGCAGGGCATATTTCAGTGGTTTTCTTAAGAAACGGTTGGAAGCAAGTCTCAGTCAGTGAGTTACAGACACTTTAGTGGCTATTTAAAGGGTTGATATGCTGATGTTGAGAGACACCAGAAATGAGTGTGTATTCTGATACCAAGCAGTGATCAAATATCAACAAATTTCCTAAATTGTAAACAATCAGAATAGATCTCTTAACCATGGTTATTTTAGCTTACTGCAACCTTAATAAGCAACATGAATGCTTAACACAAAACAAACCTATGGATGTAAATGATTGTAGGAAATGTATTAAACAACTGTGGGGAGAAGCGTTCCTTAAGCTCACACTACACGATGATCAAGCCTGTCGTGTCGCGGGGCACGGTGTGGAGAAGATCAAAGAAGTGACTCACTGTTCATATTAAGTCTACACGGCTCAGAAACACAGGCTGAGATAGGAAGTTGATTCTAGCTTTGGCTACAGAAACATTATGTTTAACAAAAATAACACAAAACACTTCACATTGCCATTACCCCCCACTAGACTGGATCTCTGATCTTCTCCCTTTACCATCAGACAGCAAAGACGTACAGTGGCTGTGAAGCGATGCTGGGATGAAATGAGGGTTTGAGGCAGAGCACAAATAACACTGTCCAAATAAACTGCTGCTGCGCCGTGCTGCTCCCAGGAGGCTCAGAGTCTGGGTAGGAATAGCAGAGAGGGGAGAAAATGCCGCCCTTTGAAAGCAAGTCTTTTAAAACCCTTTCCCTTCTCTTGTCATGAGTAATTGAAACACTGCATTAACCTGTTGCATTTGATTTAAAATCCCTTATATTATGTATATAATTGTGAATATATATATAAATATATATAACAACTATATATTACAACTTTATATCAGAATATATATATATATATATATACATGTTATATACATATATTACATTTGTCATACTTTCTACTAGTTAGGCAGTTTGAATGAGTAAGTTGATGTTGTACTTACTCATAGAAAAGTTGGCCAATTAAACCAAAGGAATGGTGTCCACCTGGTCGCTGTTATGAACCGCTATCTGACGGACTCAGTAGCAGCCATACTTTCTCCCTATGGCACGGATGGCCAATCCTATGTACGCATGATTAATTGTTCTTCAACCATCATCATGACATTTAGGATTAACTGTTGGAATCCAATCGGTCTCATTCCATTGAGGTTCTTCACAAAACTCTTGCTGGCTGTAAAAAACGTTTCTCCAGAATAAATTAGTTATTCCTGTAGTCCCATCCGTCTCCATCAGCCATGTTGATGTCCAGGCTACAGACTTTGGTCTCTTAGTGACTTCCTTTTCTTTATTGTGTTAAATCTGATTTTCCTCTTTGTAAACTTCTGTTAGCAGTCGTCTTTTGTCCTTCTCCCCTTCTCTTACTATTTCTGTCTCTCTCTCTCTCTCTCAAATCTCCTCTCATCCCCCTCGGTGTCCTCTTCTGACAGGAAGTCTTACTGTCTGTTTATATTCTACTGGCATACACATATACATGAACACACACATGCATGTAGTCTCTCTCACACACACACACACACACACACACACACACACACACACACACACACACACACACACACACACACACACACACACACACACACACACACACGTTTGTTTAAGTACATTTTCACACAAACTAAATATAAACATTCTTAGAAAAGATATATAGGAATACATAAAATGCTAACAATCATTAATGTGATAAAACAATGGCTGTCGATCTGTTTGTATGTCCATTTGGGGATCAGCCGGAGCCACTGCTGCCAAACAGATTCATAAACAGTTCACCAAATGACATTTATATTATTGATTGATTAGATTCATTTCTTGAAATCCAAAAATTGATTGGGGTAAGCAATGAGCCAAAACAAAACAAAACAGACAATTTGTTTTACTAATAGGCATGGGAGAGTACTAATGATCACAGAATAATACAAGTGCCTACTGAATCAGGGGAACTTCAGAATTACAGAATACATTTGTTGCTAAATAGCGTTAACAGTAGTGGCTTTATAAACTAATAACTAATAAAATAGTGAATGGGATTTAGTTCTTTGTTTGTGAGCGTTCCTCCCATGTAGACCAGTTTCCTCCTCCTGACAAGGACACACAGACTAGCTTGAATACGCACACATACACACACATACACACACATACACACACACACGCAAGAGGCTTGCAGGGGATCAACATCTCATTTGGCAGGCATCCCTGCATCATGACCGGCTGCCCCCCCCACCCCACTATCTGTGACCCTGACAAGGTGTACCAGGATTAAGATGTGGTGGATACTACCACTGCTACATATTCATTGGAAACTATCCCCAACCCTTCAATTTGAGTATAGATAGTGGTTTCTGTTATGTTTGAAATATGGATCTGTTTTCAAATCCCTTATAATACATAGTTGTATATTCCAAAAGGAATATGTTGAAAACAATCCTAGTAAGACTCAGCTTATAGTCAGAGCTCCCCTCGTACAGTGCTCCACAATACTTGGCCAGTCTGTCTTTTTGCTGCCTGTCCATTATAGGGCTAAAGTCCATCTATCTTATGCCATGGGACTGCTTCCGCTCATGGCCTCCTGTCTGGTGGACCACAATCACTCTCACAAACTGTCAGTGTTCCTGTTGGAAAGATCCGGAATAACGGAACCATGGATCAGCGTGTTAGTGAGAATGTGCAGAAGGAGATGGATGGACGAGGAAGGAGAAGTACAATAAAGAGGGAGATACGTATGCAGGACATGGCAGGATGACAGATTCAGGGGGAGTATTTGTATGAGTAGAGAAGAAGCCCTGAGATTTGGCAGAGGATGACGTAAAGCTGCTGTAGAGTGTCTATGTGTGCGCGTGTTCAAACCAGACAAGACTAACCAGACAAGAAAAACTCCTCCCCGCCCCCGTTCAGAACCAGTTTCAACAGCAGTGACGGATGAGAGTTGACTGTTTTTTGCACTTTAGTCCAGTCCTCCGGCCTTAAGGGAAGATCAGTTTGTCAGGAGCAACAGTGAGGTTCCTCTTACAGAGAGGATTATACTTTTCTCTCTTTAGTAAGCACCAATGAGAGCGATCAGAGTGAAGGTAGTCAGGGGGTCTATCACACTTCCAAAGTATTAAATGCGTCCCCCCGTTAGAAGTTTGGAAGTGGGAAAGGTAAAAAAAACAATGAGAGCAAGATATCTCTCGGGACTACAAAGTGTTTCCAATTCTTGTTGTAATAGGATGCATTTTTTTTTATAATTACGTTTTTTAAATGATCAGCAAGTTTCAAGTTTCATACATTTCAAGTGATACTTCTTTCCATACACATGAATTTGTTCCCCCCTGCTCACCTAACCTATTTTATTTTTATATCCAAGCAGCAGCACCACCTTATTAAACACCTTCAGATTTAAATACATTGTGACTTTATTCATGTACATGAGGGACTTTTGGCTATAGCATTGTACGCTAATATTAATAGACAACTGTTTAAATAATGCAAATACACTGTAAACTCTACTTTTGTCTCCAACTGTTTAAGCCTGTGTGAACCTGACAAAATACAGAACAGGTTCCCAAACCCATCTTCACATCATCAATATGGAAGATAATTTATACCCACAGATGAATGTGGAAATCAACGATCTCCACTGCGGTCTCAGACTCCCAGCTAGTCCGAGAGTGCAGTTTGACTAGGACTGTTTTTAGAGAAACACCCGACTGTGTAGCAGATGGTACTTCAGCATGTAAAGTGGCTGTGTGACTGGAGAATGAGCTGCATCGGTCCGTGTCTCAAGAATGGGATTCTGTCTTGAAATCCTCAAAAAAAAAAAAGATATCTTCTGGATTAGAAGATCAAACTAAATATGAAGACACTCTTAAAATGGGAATAAATGCCCGGGTCAGGGCAGCACTGTCAGACGCTCACAGACGCTGCATCTGATTTGCAGCTTTTTGCTTCTAGCAGCCATAAGCAGCCGGTGAAGTGTGTGTGTGTGTGTGTGTGTGTGTGTGTGTGTGTGTGTGTGTGTGTGTGTGTAAGTGTGTGTGTGCAGGTGCGGTGTGGTGAAATAGGATTAGTGTACGAAGGCAAGACAAGCACGGCTGAAGTGTTGTCAACTTACTTTACAGTAATTAAACATCTGGAGCAGGGAGTTTTCCCCCATGTTTGTGTCTACCGTTGCCTCTGCTCCCTGCCAAGGAAGCCACGCTAACAGCAAGTAGGAGGAAGCTCAACAGGATCAGTTAAAAGGTTGGCATTGGGATCATAAGGGGCACAGACTTTTTAAATGCAGTCTCATCTCCCTAAAAAAGTTCCTTGGATAATAAAGTGTTCATGTCTGACAGGTTTGACCAGAGTATTGCCTAGCATTCTGTGCATCTCAGGTGTACGATTTTTAGTTTAGATTCCTGTTACACGTGTATTCAAAAAATGCAAGATAATATGAATCTGTGACTGGTTTGTCAATGTCTTTAATTTCCACATTTGTGACTGAAGTGATTTTTCTGTTCCTCAAAATTCAGTAAAACCTTTTCACTGAATTTTACAATGTTTACAATGTTACCCCATTCATATCTATAAACATATATTCTTTATCCCCTCAAACACGATATTTCAAAATTGGTTTAAGTCACTTAGTAGGGATGGTAAACATCTATGTGTTGCAAGCAAACATATCTTCGTTGTCAATAGCTAGAAAAAAATGTAGTCACAACAAGTTAATATGTTAAATGTCGGAAAACATGTATTTATTAAACAACCTTCATCCAATCCCCTTCTAGTCAAACATTTTAAAACCTGAGTAAAGTTTCATGATACATGGCATACATTACATGGCATACATTAAAACCATGTTTCATGATACATGGCATAGATATATGATATATGTATTGCTTTGTCAAATATACATTCATGTGGCCTTAGGTTGAAGAAAATCATTAGTTATCAACATTCAGAGTATATATTCAGAGTCGTGTTAGCTGTATAAAGGATAGGAGTGTGCTAGAGTGTGTGTGGTCAGTCATTCTCTTGTCTGTTGTGTAAGACATAGTAGTCATGGACGTACATCAGGACTGCGATGGGTTGACCAATGATGAGTGAGATCCACACTGCCGCGTTTCCATAGTTACCACGCAGAAAGCGAGTGACGAGCCAAGCCAATGGGAGCTGTTTGGAAATTAAAACAATAAAAACTAAAAATAAGGAATGACGAGAATCAGACAGTTTGATGTTCTTTTATGATCTATCGGCATATATCTCACCAAGAAAAATTGTCGTGATTGGCAAAAATGATCATTTAATTTTGAAAAAGGATATTTTTGTGATTTCTTTAACTAAATTTTGCTCAATGTCAAATACAACTAATGAAAAAAATATTTATTGTAAAACAAAGCATTTGGTTTTCACAGCAGTGATGACTAGAATGAGCTACAAATGAACCAATGCTTTCATTTAAAATAATTTGAGAACAGCTATTGAGAAAACGAGAAATTAATATTAAGATGAACACAAAGCATCATTATTATGAAAATACAAAATGGTACAAATCAAAAAGGCAAAGCTATGTCATGCATGCTCATATCAATAATGAAGCATTAATAAAATCCTTTAATAAAAAGTGCAAAATCTAAAGCCATTATCATAGGACTATGAAGATAAAACTATTTGTAGCCTACTACTGTTTCTGAATGTAGGCTGGCTATTCCATAGTCATAAATCAAAAGAATGTACTGCCTGAGACAGAACATGAGGCTTAGTAAATATTGGCGAACAGAGAAAAACAGGTCCCTGCAGTTAGTCTAGCTGGTGCAGGGAACCTAAACATTGGACACTTTTCAGACCAGGGCTTTTACCTTTTTGAGCCTTTTACTTTGATACACTAGCCATTCATACCTTCAATACAACTAGTCTCATCAGTCTCTATGATATATTATGCATTTTGCCTACCCTGGAAATCCAGAGTTCTTGTGAGAGCAAATTTTAATTTGCTCAGCGAGTCACTCTGAGAATGAGCAATATACTCACTCCCCGATTCCCCTCGCGGTGTATCTGATATAGGGGGGCCAAAAGCGTTGCTGTTTTACCAACCGGATACGGCAAGAGTCTTATCTATTGGTTAGCTCCGCTGGTCTGGATATGTCACCCCTTGTATTCTTCTGATTGGTCGTAGTGTTATCCAATTGCATGCAGTGATATTTTCAAATGCATGCTTGGGGCCGCCCCTGGAGTTGGGCCTGTTTCACTACTCGTTGCCGGACCCTACAGCTTTCTAGATGTGGGTCTGGATTTGCAGGATTTGCCTGCATTGACCAAAATGCAGGCATGCATAGCTCTCATGTGTGTGCACGGTTTGGGCAAGTAATATCTAGTAGGCCGTTAGTAAGTAGCCTGGATCACGCTTTTACAAGTAGGAAGTAAAATACCTTCACTTCCATTAAATGCATATTGAAAGCATAATTAAAGGGAGAACAATTGTAGGCTACACATTGTATAAACATGGGATTCAATGTTTGCTGCACCCTCCTACTTCTAAAGTCTCTAAGGACAACAACCAGAGATACTAGACTTCTATCATATTCTACAATGAGCACATTGACTGCAATAAAGTGTCACTGTATTATGACATGCAAGTACATTACCCCATGCCTTAAGTAATGTATTCTACACACAGTTTGAACATAACCCCATGCCTTAAGTAATGTATTCTACACACAGTTCATACAGTTTTCTAACCATGCTGGTCTTACCTGAGCCATCATGCCCATGAACGCCCAGAGTCTGAACATCCTCAGAGGAACACTCATCAGGTACTGTCAGGTGAAACACAGCACGGGTCAATACATGATTCAGATATGTGTTGACATACTAAAACGATGAAGGTGGACTGAGCTCTAACCTCATGGAAGAAAGCAGAGAGGAAAAAGACAGCTGACTGGCTGACCATCTTGCTGAAGCCTTTCCTCAGCAGGGGACAATAGAAGTGTCTTCAGAACAATAGGATGGATTGAAGGGTGA
Source organism: Micromesistius poutassou (assembly GCF_964030765.1). NCBI lineage: Eukaryota > Metazoa > Chordata > Actinopteri > Gadiformes > Gadidae > Micromesistius > Micromesistius poutassou. Next base: position 2,193,196 of record NC_140278.1, read on the forward strand.
TGGATGAATCGATAGAGGAGTTGATGGGAGAGTAAAGAACACATGTTGATACAGACCCATAGATCTAGTGAGATTAAAACAACCTGATATTTTGCGGTTGGCATTTCATATATATTTTCCATCTGATAATATTGCATCCAATGCATAATAGCTAATATTGATAAAAAAATGGGTTATTTACTGATTTATCTATAATAGCATAGGATACTAAAATACTATAGGCTAGTGAAATAGTGGACCTAAGATAGTACAACCAATTAAAACAAATTACCATAGTTAAAATCGTAGCACACGTGTAATTTACACCATGAAGTTCAGAAATGCCATTCATAATAGCTAGTTTGTTTCCTTTAGATAGTTACTTATGAATATGCTTTTCATCAGGTTTATCCCTTATTAATTAATTAAACCCACTCCTACCAACTGGCTAGGCAAATGAAAAGTCAGACAAAAAGTTATCTGTGTTCGACAATATATGTACTATAATAAACTTATTTTTAACTGCATCACTGGCTCCAATTCACGACTATAATCCGGGATACTTAATAACGCAGGCTGTGTTTAACACTCCACTTCAGATGAAATAAACAAACTACAAGGGCTCTGCTGCTGCAGTATAATTGAAGCAGGCAACCTGCTGTTGTGCCTCAGCAGCTCTGAGAACAGCTAAGCACTCCGGTAGAGAAGGCCCTCTCTCTCTCTGTAGCTCTCACCGAAGACACCACTTGTGGACGGGGATGTTCCAGTTCTGCCAGAAGTATGTCACCGTCTCAGAGTTCCTGCAGGGGGAGACGCCTGATTCAGTGGAAATTATATAAATTCGCACAGGCAATGACAAACAACATAAAGTAGGATGTTTGTTTGGGATTTGTTTTCTACCAGTGGGCTATTATGCACTGAAAGAATCAAGCCTACCCTGAAAACAGGACTCCAACACGGTTTGATATCTTTAAATCAGTTTTTTTGTATTATCCGTTTTAGTCTTCCATCTGCAATTACATGGCTCATTGTACAGCTGAGAAACTAGGTTTTAAAGTGAAACAAGTGGATCTGTGTAAAGGGCTATGGCCCCCTCCCTCACCACCAGTCCTTGTAAAACTGCCGGTCTCCGAAGCGCAGCAGCTCAGCGGTGAAGTTCAGCGATGAATGGAAGAACCAGTAGAAAAACATCAGCCACAACAAGTGGTTTGGAACCTACGGAGATGGAGGCCTCATAAATAAAACAATGCTTTGTTTTCTGCACTTTCATGTCCTGCACACAAAGTCCCCCGCCGACAGCATCCCCCTCGGCACAAAGCCTGTTTAGTGTTGTTGTTTCTCACTGAAAGCCGCCATCTCTCTACATTACGGATATAAATTTATATACAATTTCAAACCGGGGCAAAAGGCGTCAGATTTCATGTTTCTACCGTTTTGACTAAGATAAATAAGAAACCAACCGTCATTAGGCCAATAGAAAACAATATGAGTAGAGAGGGTCAAGTGGTGGTGTCCATTAATAATACAGTGTGGCACTCTACCTGTGGTGCACCTGTAAAAGAAAGAAGTGTATTTATATGGTTAGCGTTCCTCTACTCACAGCCAGCCTCAGGAGTCTCTCCATCATTCTGGAAAGATCCATGTCCTAGGAGGAGCCACGGGAAGACAGGAGACAGCAGACAGACAAAGACCAGACTCCAGTGTCAGTTACAACTCAAAGTTTCAAAAATACGCTCCAACCCTCTATACATTTATTTTAGGAGATCTGCTACTGCTTGGCACATATCAAAGAGTTGGAGAATTACTAATGCTAGTAGGTAGAATAAGTAGGCCACCCAAAAACCATGCCGGGTCATAATATTGCAACACGTCAACGTTTTAATTAAAATGTCAACTTATTGATGCATATTAACGTCAAATGTCACCAAATGCAAGTATAAGTATAACTTGTCTAAATACGTGGATCGCCCATACCTCCAGTGGTTTCATGGAGCTCTGAATGATTGGAATCATCCACTGAAAATAGAGGAAGTAAGACCCACAGATCAGCTCAACAGTGTTAAAGGGATACGCCCAGATACCTGGAGCTTGGCCCTTGCCCATCATACCCAGATTCAGACCAGTTGTTTAAACCAATTGCATTATTTGCTGGAACTCTTTGTAAATGAATTAAAAGTGTATTCCCTCACATGAAGAGGAGCTAGGCTACTGTAACTCTGCAAGCCAGTGGAGGTGGAAACAGAGAGCAGAAGCTTACCCGGCGCAGTCCTCTTCTGGACGTACTATCGTGAATTTGGAATTAAACAACTTGTCTGATCTGGGCAAAACAGGCAATCGCCAATTTACAGTTATCTCGGCTTATCCCTTCAACTGTATCAATGCAGACGAAAAAGCATAATAGATACTACAAAGTGAATATGATGTTACACATGTTGTACCTGCTGAGTCAGAGCAACTAGCATCTGGGTGAGGAAGAGCTGAAATTAATAAGAGATTTAGTTATAAAAATGTGTATATTATTTATAGGCATTTTTCAATAAGTTCTATAATAAATTATATAAATTATACCAGTTACAATAGATTTGTGAATTGCGGTGCGTGGAAATGAATTGCTTTTATCAAACAAACATGATTCACAATGAAAGCACTGATGAATACATAATTAAATGATCACCAGTGTAGAAAGTGTAGAAAAAGTGTAGAGAGTCCCCGCCTAATCAGTAAAGGTCTGCAAATAACACCAGCTCAAAAATATACATTCACACTCAAATATATCTGGCTGAAGTGATGATAATGTAAGAGAGATAATAGTGACTTATATCAAGTGACAACAGCGAGTCAGGGGTCTCCTCTCACCATCTCCAGCAGCCTCCTCAGCAGGAAACTCATGCGGATCTTGGGCGAGCGAGGGAAGTTGAGTTCGTAGCACAGAGTGGGGGCGAACACAAAGTAGTACAGATCTACACAAAGACCGGCAGACAGAGACCGAGAGGGAGAGAGAAAACAAACAGGAACATTCAAACGCTTTACCTCGTAATGTATTAGCAACTGAGTTTATTCCCAATGGAAATACATTTAAACTTGAGGAGCCTTTAGTAAGGCCCAGCACGTCGGTCTGTGTGTGAACGTTAGTGGTCTCAGGGAGGGGTACCTCTGATGGTCAGGTTGCCAGGGTAACAGATGTTCTGGTCTCCGCCAATCACTTGTTGGGCTGAGGGACCTGCAGCACATTAATGCAATAATGTAAGGACAGATGAACTCATTGTGTACCTTTTGTTTGCGTCTATTCATTTGTTTTTATGCATTGGTAACCTCTGTATTCATTTAATAATAAAATAAATAATCAAGGCTGATGTTGCTCACACAGATGAATCAAAATGACATGTTTTTGCTCTATAAATAAATGATCAAATAACATGTTGGAAAATAATGCAACCGCTGACTAGGACTTCAGTCTGCTGCCGGCCCTCAGCACTGGGTCCGTTTGTCTAGCAGAACTCACAGGAGTTGGATCTGGACAGTGTCTTGACCTTGATGCTGCTCAGCTCTCTGCACCACCTGTTGACGTCTTTATAGGAGTACAGCTTCAGGAGGAGGATGGTGTAGGTCCCCAACGCAAACACACCGCCAACTGGCCGAGGGACACAACAACAGGGCGATTCAGCGGATGTTTACCATCATAGAAAAACTCTCTCTCTTATGTGAGAAAACTGTGAAGACACCTAGATGAATAACACGTTAGAGTGAGGAGATGGAGGGAGTAAATAAGGGAGGGACAGAGAACAAGAGAGAGACACAAACACTGAGAAAAAGAGTGGAACACAGAGAGAGAGAGAGAGAGAGAGAGAGAGAGAGAGAGAGAGAGAGAGAGAGAGAGAGAGAGAGAGAGAACTGGAATGGGGGACGAATAAAAAGTAAATAACAAAGTGGAGGGAAAGGAAATGAGGTAAAATTAATTTACATAAGGAAGAAAGAAGAAAAATAGGAAAGACGAGGTCATCATTTGAAGAGCAAATGAGGCCCCCCCAAAAAAATACGCTAGCGCGGCTCAGCTAACTTTGCCAAGGACACCCAGTCTGTGATGTTCACCACAGCCAACCATTTCAAATACGTGAATATCTGTGTGTATGCCACCGTGTGTCCTTATGTGTGTTGCGTCTTATTTAGAACAACACACAAAGACACATAAAGCTACCATAGCAATATCAACAGCTACCATATGGTAGATGGACAAAGCTAAAGTAATTTGCATAATCCACCATCCCACACACACACACACACACACACACACACACACACACACACACACACACACACACACACACACACACACACACACACACACACACACACACACACACACACACACACACACACACACACACACACACACACACACAATGTGTGTGATATAGGTCGGAATAGCTGGCATTACAGCTCCCATAGATCCATCGATGAGCCATCTGCCTCTCTGGTGAACTGCAGTGTGTCTAACCATGAGAGAGGGACAGCAGAGGAGACTAGACTCTTCTTGAAGCTTTTCAAATGGTAATAGTTGTTAACATGTAAGCATCCCTTAAAATCCTCTGAATTCAGATTGTGACTTTGAAGCTGTTAATTAATGCTAAATTAAAAAATCATATTTGTCATTTCACTGCCATTGTTTAGCTGTCCTGATGTTTCCTGGAACAGTTTTATATTTCTAACATACGATTACTTCTGTTAAAAAAAATATTCCTTTAATGACCAGTTTTAAGCATTTTTAGAAAGAGTAAGGAAGGCTTTCGGGGCACGATGCAAAGCCGAGGCATAAATCATTGCCTCCGGTGGCTTACGCTTAATTTGTAATTTTGGAATTATGTCTTGATTCTCCTGGGACATTTAAACATCCCTTAGAGCTGACTTATAAATCACACATCAAAAGAGCGATTTAAAAAAAACTGAAAAAAGCCAGGAAAGGTTAGCCATCAACTTGCCTCCCACAATCCCTAAAGTATTTTCATTAAAATTCAAAATGAGTTGAATTGATAATAACGGGGCTCCACCCGGGGAAACATTTAAACAAGTCTAATGTCTATAATAATAACACTGAGCAACATTGCAGTACTCTTTTGGCTCCTGTTATTCACTACCTGGATGCTTGTAGCGGTCGTCACAGACCCACACCCGCACGCGCACACACGCGCACACACACACACGTGCACACGCACACGTACTTGCTCTCCGACATAGACTTCCTGTGTAAACAGCGGTGGTGGTAGGAGAATAGACAGACAGATGGATTGAATCCTATGCCTCTACCTCCCACAGAGAAATCTGATGAGCATTGGGGAGAGGAGGAGGAGGAGGAGAGACTAGAGAGGTTAGGGTAGAAGAGAGAGGAGAGGAGAGGAGAGAGGAGAGAGGTTAGGGTAGAAGAGAGAGAGGAGAGGAGAGAGGTTAGGGGAGAAGAGAGAGGAGAGAGGTTAGGGTAGAAGAGAGAGAGGAGAGGAGAGAGGTTAGGGGAGAAGAGAGAGGAGAGAGGTTAGGGTAGAGGAGAGAGGTTAGGGTAGAAGAGAGGAGAGAGGAGAGAGGTTAGGGTAGAAGAGAGAGGAGAGGAGAGGAGAGAGGTTAGGGGAGAAGAGAGAGGAGAGAGGTTAGGGGAGAAGTGAGAGGAGATGAGGAGAGGAGAGGAGAGGAGAGGAGATGAGGAGAGACTAAGGGAGGACATGAGATGAGAGTTCAGGAAAGGATAGGGAAGGAGAGGAGAGGAGAAGAGAAAACAAATGGCACGTGAAGATGAGACGGTATGGTCGAATGTGTTCAATGCATTGAATGTTTGGTTTATCCGGTGCCTATGCTATACGAGGAGTACTCGATCTCCTTAAGTACACTCAATATCTGCATTGTGTTCCCTTGATGTCTGACGTGACCTTTGTCATTCAGTGGTTTATGTGCTGCATGTATACGTTAGTCGGTGACATAGCTTGATTTACCGTACACACTACTGGTTGGCCAACCGTAAGCATGTTGGTATTGGCAACAAGTAGGGGAGCGTGATATACTGACTCAATACTGATATTGCAATATCACATTGGGCAAAATCAAATATCAAACCGAAAATGAAACAATAAAAGCATGCAATATTCTGTGTGGAGAGACTCCTCCGGTGGCTGTGTGACTCTGTTGTGCTCAGTTTGGAGCCCGCTTGAAAGCGCTTTATAATGATCAAGTTTCATTGGCCATTTGCCCAGTCACATGCAAGTGTACATGTCCACTAAATGAACATTACCCTATGGAGCCTACTGTGTGGTCACATGGTCTGACCCGTGTGTGCATGGTCCGGGGGGCGGGGTAAAAGTGAGGACGTCGTGCTCCCAGGGGCCAAACCCCAACCCGAGGGGGGCGGGCTCGCAGTCTGTCGGGTTGCATTGTTGTGCAGACAATGTAGGCAGACTACTAGACGTCATTAAAACTACGCCCAATGCCTGGAGTCCGCCAGGATCCTCCTCCGTCTCCTTGACGGCGCTAGACAAACTGGGCCTCATACGGGTGGTGTCTCTAGTTAGGTTGGTGTCTTTGATACAGGACTCATACGGGTGGTGTCTCTAGTTAGGTTGGTGTCTTTGATACAGAACTCATATGGGTGGTGTCTCTAGTTAGGTTGGTGTCTTTGATACAGGACTCATACGGGTGGTGTCTCTAGTTAGGTTGGTGTCTTTGATACAGAACTCATATGGGTGGTGTCTCTAGTTAGGTTGGTGTCTTTGATACAGAACTCATATGGGTGGTGTCTCTAGTTAGGTTGGTGTCTTTGATACAGGACCCATTTTAGTTAGTAATTAATAGTTTAGTTATTTTTATTTTAAGACACCACCACAGAAGCACTATTCTGATATACATGTGCGCACCAGATAAACCCTTTTGTTGTTAGAACACTTGTTTTGATGTTATGGATCTATTTTGATGCGTTACTCCATCACTTTTATGTTTTTATGTTTAAGAATATCACAATTATAATCAATATCACAATATTTCTGAACAATAACGCAACATCATAATTTGTCAATGATGCACCCCTAGCGACACGATTGTGATCCTTTCCCCTTCTCATGTAAAATGAACACATTGTCTATTAATCATTGTTATTCTATAGTACTGTGTGTTATACAGTAGTGTATGGTTGTGTGTGTACTGTTTGCTGACAGTCAGACTAATGGAGACACATGCACATGACCTTTAGATGACCCTGCCTGTTGATGCCCGCCCACTCGGGCAGCTTTGCCCGCCCCCTCATCCAGAGCCAACTGGATGAGGCCCCAGTCATGGTCATGTGACTGTATAAACACTAGATGGGCGCTGTTGTAACACTGAATCCAAATGTATAATTTCTGTTTTACACACATACACCTACACCCCCACCCACTTCATCACACACACACACCAACACAAACAGAGGAGTCTATTTACCTGGGGATATGGAGGGGACCAATAGGACGACAACAGCAGGGAAGCTAAGGATGATTGACAGATTGACCGAGTGGAAAAGAAGCCCCACTTGTTCACTGAGGGAGCCCTGCAAAGAGACACTCATTAAGTAATAAATCCCATACAACATTATATATATAAAATACTTTTTAAATAATTTACAAATTTATAAATTAATAAATTTACAATTTACTTTTTTAATAATTTACAAATTCTACTGAAACATGTACAAAGTATGTACAAGCACGTTTACTCATTTAAATTACCTATAAACAGTGACACAAGTATGTTAACCTTTAACCTAAATTTGCCTGTGTGCTACCAAGTATGTGTCACTCTGAACGTACAAACAGGGCCTCGCCCATTGTTCAACCAGTCAGGTTGTCTGGAGAATGAGTCAGAAGTGCTGCTATGCATCCGGAACCAGAGCCGATGAGCTCACCTTTGACAGCTGTCTCTCTGTGTAGAGTGCCGCCAGTATAAATACATTGGAAACTGTAAAAGACAATGAATGAAAACAATGTTAAAGTAATTGACAAAATTGCCTTGTTTCTCGCTACCAAAGCTGTGTATGAGTCATTTGAAGCACAGGCTGTCAGGTGACATGTCTTTGAGTATGAAATATCTTTGAATATCTAAATGGAATAGACATGACGGGGTGAACTAGTGAAAACAAGCAAACATCGTCGCCAGACGCACACGAAATTAAGGACAAGGATTTCTAGGTGACCACTGGGCCACTCGTGAGGTCAACCACCTGACCAGCCAACAGGACTCTGAAAACATGCACAAGTCCCAGACCACCACACACAGGCACCCAGCAGTGGACTATGAATGAAATGAGCCAGCACTAACGGGGCATATGCGCATCACAGCACACACCACCTGCCACAAAGGAAGGAACAGGGTTTGAGTGCATTCAAGCACACACACACAAAACTTAATCATTCATTATAAATGCTAACTTGAATATGCACAAAAACATTATTAGTTATTCATTTGACCTTAATATATTGCCAAGCACTTGCCAAGATCACATGACAGTTAGGGATTAAAGTAACTAAATTAAAATAAAAGTCATGACCACACTGTCAAGTTAACCAAGATGAGGGCTAATTTGACAAAAAACTGTACATTAAATGCATGTATTTGCCCTCCGTCCTGATCTCCTAGCAGACTTATTGAACCACTATGGACTCGGCTAATCATCACTTCAACCTTTGAGTAAACAGCAAACCAATGTTATGCACAAAGAGGTTCATGAATCATATCGTTGCATTCCTAGCATACATATTCATTTTAATATACTTCAATAAACACTGCAATTTTCGCAACATACTTTTAGCGTTGTGTCCAGCATGTATATTTGAATATATTTATATACATGTACTGTATATATAAATATGTAATATGTATTGGTCAGAAAATAGATTCAAACGTTACAAATCGCAGATTTAAATGTTGTATGAATGGATAACTAGATTTCTCTAGTTTCTACCTCAGAAAATCTCATCTACCTTCAAAAAGGCATCTCATGATGAACGCTATTTAACCAACTGGTCAACTGAGATGCAGCAACTGATCTACAAATCAACGACACATCCAAGAATCGTGGCGTTGGGTTAGTTCTGCTCCAGAGGTGAAGACATTTCTAAAAACCCAATTAAATCGACTCGGTTCCACATAGTTCTTGTTCATGTCTTTGAGCATATGGAGACAGGGCCCTTTTCCTCATGTGTCCATCGTGTCTGCACAGCAGACACTCCCATCTTTTATTTCTGTATGGCCGGAGTGGGACCCATCTTCAGCCCGGGCGTTTCAGGCCCACACCGGCCCACTTTTTTCCAGTGATGGAAGAATTTGGATAAGAACAGCACACAACTCGTACTACCCCTTTTTGGATCAACGTTTGCCAAATGAAAAATCCACCTCAAGGATCTGTTAGTTTAACTGATATATATAAAATACAATGTTAACCCATTACATATTTGGGATCATTTCAATGAATCTTGTCAGTTCTATGTGTGGGTTATCTTATATCAAATAATTGTAATATTGTTTTTAAAGTCCTCTCTACCTGTCCCCTCAGTCCTGTCCTCTTCATGTCTATGGGGTTCACTATGCACCATCAGGGAGGGCTGGACTGCTGCTCTGAGGCTACAAAATATTTTAGAATTTATATAATTGACTATCTATCACGTTTGTTCTGTCTTTTATATTTTACATGATTCCTGCCCTCCACAATTAACAACACTTGTCGCTTCTGTTCGCTGATTCTCTTCTGTTACCGCTCTAGAAAAGACGCAACATGGGCCAAACCAACTAAAATAATTGTGAGGGGTGAACTACCGTACATTGTATAATCCATGAATCCATGAATTAAGAACGTCTACTTTAGGAGAAAAAAAATAATGGTCAAACTAATTTTTTCTTTCACCCAAGCGGCCCAAAATACATTTGAAAGTGGACCTGGCCGACGGGAAACCTCCCGAAAGTCCCGATGGCCACCCGGGGCCTGGGTGTTGCTGTGAAGAAGAAAACGCCAGCGAACGTATCCAGACATTTATCATACTGTGCCATAACTCTAAGACCGTTTGGTTGCTGACCGGTTGCTATTTCACTTATCAACGAGCACAACAGACACTGGGCAAGCACGACCAGTACTTTTGTCTATGCTTCTTTTTCAGTCCTCAATAACGAGACGTTGAGAGTTGTTCTATAAAGGCCATGAGTTTGAAGCTGCAATGTGTGATAATGAGCCCATCCTAGTGGGAAGGCGGGGGACAGCGGCCTCTCTGAGCGGCTGGGCAGCGGTGTGACGCAGGCTGGCGGACTGTGGGTGGTGTGGGGGGGGTGAGGGGAGTGTGCAGCTGCAGGACGTTCTGGAGGACAGAGAGAGGTACGGGCTGGCCGGCCCTCTTTAGAAGTAATCAGTTCTAGGATGTGACTGATAACATTATATGAATCCCTATGGATCAGCATTGACTCCAGATGTACTCAGGTCAATTACGGCTATGCGCTAGTTGAAAAGTTAAGTATTGCAACTTTGATCATAAAGTTTGTTCAGTTACAAATTTCATGTTTTCTGTAATTCTATTGTGTGGTTTACATTTGATCAGTCAGCGTGCCTACTGCCTACTTGCCAATTGTATCAGCAAATGTTGAGTTGTACTTTGATGGATACTTGAGCTCATTTATTTAGTATAGTTTTTCTTTGAATGTGCTATTCAAAATCTGCACTCTCACTCTTGCGGTAACTGACAATGTCATATATTATTCAGAGTACTGTTACTCTGTACTCTGTTTGATAAAAAACAGTACTCTCCATCTCTTAATCTAACAAATACAGTGTAACTATCTGTTGGATGCAAATGATCCTCCATCTCTGTCTCCCCACCTATACACACACCCTGGGTGGTGAAACGGTGTTCATGTTGAACCATGCGGGACGGGGTCGGCAGGCACTGCAGCGTAAAATGACTGTAATGTTATGAAGCAAGCGCTAGTGTTTCATCTGTGTTTACATATACTGCTGGAAGACAAGCTATCCATGTTGATGAGTTATAATAATACATGGAAAGTCTAAATTCAAATGAAGTCTTCAGGCGTTTATTTTGTCAATCAAAACCGACCACACTGTTGTACCCAACAGTGTATATACACACTGTTCAGTACAACATAGTTTGGTGTGTGTGTGTGTGCGTCTCTCTTAGGTAGTCAATGTCATCAGAGAATGAGCCACCCATTCAGACTCATTTCATGTCGTAATGTTTCCATTACAGGCCTCAACATTACATCTGGTTCCATTCCTCGTAGCATCAGACTCACGTCCCCGTCTTGGTGTTCTCCTTTAAGCCTCATTTACTGCAGCCTTATCCCTCTTTACTGTCATTACATTCCTCTCTCTCTCTCTCTCTCTCTCTCTCTCTCTCTCTCTCTCTCTCTCTCTCTCTCTCTCTCTCTCTCTCTCTCTCTCTCTCTCTCTCTCTCTCTCTCTCTCTCTCTCTCTCTCTCTCTCTCTCTCTCTCTCTCTCTCTCTCTCTCTCTCTCTCTCTCTCTCTCTCTCTCTCTCTCTCATATGAAGATGTGCCAACAGTTGTGTTGGGACAGCTCTGAGCCAACGGTCAGTATGCATCACTGCAGTACCACAGAACTTCCCACGCTCACCGATGACGAGGCAGGCCGCGGGCCAACTGTACGGGTCCTTCACAAACAACGACAACACCTGAATGGGGTCCACCAGGATGCCATACCTGATAGAAATAAACAGACAGACATGTTATATTATCATTAGGTCTGTTAAGGGGCGGGGAATAATATGCATGTATGTAGTGAAAGAATACAGTGTTACACACTTTAACAGGTTTTCTAGGAAGAGGCGTGAGTTGCTGAGGACCTGTAACACAGAGGATTGCAAAACAGTCGGTCAGGTTACTGGAGTAGTAGCATGTGACGCAACACAGAATGAGTTACAGAATGAGTCAAGGCTGCTGGAAGCTCGCAGTCTTTGGTATTTTTAGGTCAGATTTCTTCTTCTTGTTCCACTGTTTTGTACCAGCCTGTTCTCGATTCCCTCTGATTCGCTCAACCCTGTCATCTCTGCTCGTCCCGGTACTATAGAGAGACTTGCAGTGTGCTGCAATAACTCTAACTCTCTGCCTCTCTTTCATGGTTTTCATTGTTTCTTTAGTCCTTCCAGTTCTTCCAATTGAGTCAAGCCCCAGACTCTTTGTTCCTCTCCCCATCCTTCTCCTCGTGATACTTCCCTCTCTTTCTGCATTTCTCCTCTTTTGCACCTCTTTTTGTATCCACCACCCATTCCTCTATTCTCCTCTCGTTATCCTCCTCCTCCTCTCACTCCCTCCATCTCGATGGCTTTTAATATCTCATTACCCGACACAAAGCCCCCACGCTGCTCGCTGGGTACAGCGCTGGGGTTCACCAGGAATAAAAAGGAAAACCTCCAGCGACGAACACAACCATCTGCGTTCAAAGTCCGGATTAGCAGAAGAAGAAAAAAAGAACACCATTTGCTGCTGTCTCCCACTCTTTCTTCTCTCCTCTTATCTTGCAGCTTCTCCTTGGCAAAGAAAAAACTGAAAATCTTTTTTTTCTACATGTGACAAGTTTAACTGGAGTGTTGAACTGGCCTTTTGGCTTGAGTCTATTATCTATTAATATGTTTCCTGATGTCTCCCGGAATAGTTCCGTACAGCTTCAAGACAGACTCAACTGGTGGACAGTGTAGGTCCCGTCAGTATATCACTGGAACCACCCAGCATCAACAAAGCACCCTGAATCTCAAGCAGTTGATCTGCCAAAAACCACTGGGTGACTGATGTCACCAAACTAAATACAAGATTTTTCAACGTTACTGGAAAAAAAGCTCAGCTTTGTATAGGTATTCTATGCAAATTATGGTGTGTGTGTGTGTGTGTGTGTGTGTGTGTGTGTGTGTGTGTGTGTGTGTGTGTGTGTGTGTGTGTGTGTGTGTGTGTGTGTGTGTGTGTGTGTGTGTGTGTGTGTGTGTCTCACCAGCATGACCACACACCAGTTGAGGATTCCGCGATAATTACTGAAACCACTGGACGAGCTCAGCAAGGACTCCTGCTGCTGGTGACAACTAGATAGAGAAGGCATGGATGAAAGGAGGGATGGAGGGAGGGGTGCGGAGATGATGGACGGAAGGACGTGTGGATGGATGGAGGGGAGGGAGGGAGGGTTGGGGAGGTGATGGATGGATGGATGGACAGAAGGATGGGTAGTAGAGGGGGGGTTAGGTAGTAGAGGGGGGGTTAGGTAGTAGAGGGGGGGTTAGGTAGTAGAGGGGGGGTTAGGTAGTAGAGGGGGGGTTAGGTAGTAGAGGGGGGGTTGGGTAGTAAAGGGGGTTTAGGTAGTAGAGGGGGTTTAGGTAGTAGAGGGGGGGTTAGGTAGTGGAGGGGGGGTTAGGTAGTAGAGGGGGGGTTAGGTAGTAGAGGGGGGGTTAGGTAGTGGAGGGGGGGTTGGGTAGTACGGGGGGGTTAGGTAGTAGAGGGGGGGGTTAGGTAGTAGAGGGGGGGGTTAGGTAGTGGAGGGGGGGTTAGGTAGTAGAGGGGGGGTTAGGTAGTGGAGGGGGGGGGTTAGGTAGTGGAGGGGGGGTTAGGTAGTAGAGGGGGGGGTTAGGTAGTGGAGGGGGGGTTAGGTAGTGGAGGGGGGGGTAGGTAGTAGAGGGGGGGGGGGTTAGGTAGTGGAGGGGGGGGTTAGGTAGTAGAGGGGGGGTTAGGTAGTAGAGGGGGGGGGGGGTTAGGTAGTGGAGGGGGGGGTTAGGTAGTAGAGGGGGGGGTTAGGTAGTAGAGGGGGGGGTTAGGTAGTAGAGGGGGGGGTTAGGTAGTAGAGGGGGGGGGGTTAGGTAGTAGAGGGGGGGTTAGGTAGTGGAGGGGGGGTTAGGTAGTGGAGGGGGGGTTAGGTAGTAGAGGGGGGGTTAGGTAGTGGAGGGGGGGGTTAGGTAGTGGAGGGGGGGTTAGGTAGTAGAGGGGGGGGTTTAGGTAGTAGAGGGGGGGTTAGGTAGTAGAGGGGGGGGTTAGGTAGTGGAGGGGGGGTTAGGTAGTAGAGGGGGGGTTGGGTAGTAGGGGGGGGTTAGGTAGTAGGGGGGGGGTTGGGTAGTAGAGGGGGGGTTAGGTAGTAGAGGGGGGGGTTAGGTAGTAGAGGGGGGGGTTAGGTAGTAGAGGGGGGGGTTAGGTAGTGGAGGGGGGGTTAGGTAGTAGAGGGGGGGTTGGGTAGTAGGGGGGGGTTAGGTAGTAGGGGGGGGGGGTTGGGTAGTAGAGGGGGGGTTAGGTAGTGGAGGGGGGGTTAGGTAGTAGGGGGGGGGTTGGGTAGTAAAGGGGGGGTTTGGTAGTAGAGGGAGGGATGGGTAGATGATGTTTGGAAGGATGTATTGAGTGGATGAAGGTTTGATGAATGGCAGAGTGTGTGGTTTGGTGGATGCATGGACGAGGTGAAATCACACCATGTGTATGCAAAAGGATTTCTACCGAAGAAGAAAGATGGATGAAACGCAACAGGTGAACATATTAATACCGGGTATCCTGGTGGCATATCTTTTTAGGGAAATATAAACAGTTTACTATGAACTTTAACTAGTAGGACCTGTGACTGCTCCTTTACACCCCTCTGGACTGTTAGTCCCTTGCGTGTTATTATAGTGCACAAATAAATGCATATCGTCAATTATTCTCGGATTTCGCAATAATATTTAAATTATTAAGGGGAATGAGGGAAGTAACTAAAGGAATGGTTGACAGCTAAAACACACATACACATTGTAAACAGTGCGGGGTTGTACATACTTTTTCTATGGATATAGAAAAAGTATATACCTACAAACAGAACGAAAGACCAAAATAAGTGTGTGGGCCCCAGCAGTTAGCAGACGACACAACTGAGCCATTTAAATGGAAATGTATGGCCCAGAAATAAATCATTTTAAAAGAACACTATCCTCACCTCAATCTGCCACCGTGGTCATTCCTTCGTTTTCGTTTTTCGTGTTTTGATTTGGAGTGAGTTGTATGCGAGCCATTGTGCTTGCCTGGTTCTCTGCTCGCAGTCAGCGCGGAGCCGCACGCCGCGGCAGCCCCGCCGCTGCCCGGCTGCACAGTAGAGCCTCGTACCGCACAGAAACTAGCCCTTCTGCGGAGGGCGGCGGGCCTGATGGCGCAAGAATCACCCATGTTTCAAAGTGTAAGCTTCAAAGTTAACATATCGCTGTGTGTATACATGTGTGTGTGTGGGGGGGTGTTTGCATGTGCGTGTTTGGTAAGTTTACTTCAGGTAACGACATGCCCCCTTCTCAACTGACACGGTTGCGTGGAGGAGGAAGTTGCGAGATAATCCGCCATCCCGCCCGCCCAGTGGGAGAGCCTCCCGGTTCGTGTAGTAGGAGTGGGAGTAGGAGTGAGCTGAGCTCAGCTGTGGTTAAAGGACATGGACAGACCCAACGACATCCGCATACGACGCCCATTACTGCTGGGAGAACCACTGAAAACAATTGTTTTCTATTTACTTTAGCAGAAGAGATTGCTTTCTAAGTAGACGTCTCATAACTCTAGACTACTTTAACAACACCTTATTTTGATATATGAATAGTGGGTGGACTCTTTTCCAGAATAGTGCACCATGACATTTGGTGTGGGTGTTTGTCCAGAGTATTGTGTGTCCAGAGTGTCTGCAGGCTGATCGTGTCCTTGTTCACGACGAAGCTGATCAGCAGCATTGATCCAGCTTTATCAGAGCTATCCGTCTATAAGGTTGGAGGGTTGTCTGTCTATAGGGTTGGAGTAATGGGACTGTCTCCTACTGGATACGGCAAGGATAAGGATCAATAAGAAACTGATCACTATTTTTTTTTAGGAAGGCCCGTGGACTGTGCCTAATTTGAATTTGAGTACAACTTTTTTAGTAGACCTATTTAGCTCATCCCAATCCCATCCCAATTTAATAATTTACAGGAGCTATAACAGTACATGATATTTGGAAATGTGTGTGTGTGTGTGTGTGTGTGTGTGTGTGTGTGTGTGTGTGTGTGTGTGTGTGTGTGTGTGTGTGTGTGTGTTAAATTGCTCACGTAGGCTTCAGTTTCACCAGATAGCTCTATCATTCATATCAATGGATGACACATTCTTAGCTCATCATTTTATCTAACTGGTTAAAATGTCAAAAGGACATTTTATACAATGTAAATGTAATTTGTTCTAGTATTTCCCCAAAAACAGTAGGCATCTTTCTATATTATAACACCCCCAAGACATCATCGTCCAGTAAACCATCCCATAAAACAATAAATGTACTGAGATCAACCCAATGCTGTTGTGACCACTAGAGGGCGGCAAAAAACAAAATTATTCCGATTTTATTGAGGCAATATGTGAATGAGAATAATTTAGTCTGCATCATATTGGAACCACATTCACACCACCGTCCCAAAAATATATTAATTTATTAATCCTTCATCACTGTTTAATTTAGTCAAGACAAACTAGTAAATGCTGGTTTAAAACCACTAGGATTCACCTCAAAAGAACCACCAGGTCCAACGTGGACTCCACCCACCTGGCCAACTCTGTGACCAGTTTTTTTTTCTTTCTTGACGTTGTCCAGATCGGGTTTATTTTTGATAGCAGTGGCCATTTAAAATTTAGAGAATAAGAGGTTTTGTTCATACATTATTCAGGGTTTAGTGCCTTGAAATAGCAAAAAAAAAAAAAAAGCCCTAAAACTCTGTCTTTCTCCAAGGCTGCCGACCCAAGCCCTGGAAGGCAGATGGTACCAACAAAAAGATGTGACTTTGAAAAGTCTTCCCTGTGATAAACATGTTCTGTCTCTGTATCTCCTCCACTTAGTTTACCATTGCTATTGCCGTGCGGCTTTCATTTCTACCTTCTTTGTACTTCTGTCTATTGTTATTTGTATTCATTTTCTGCCAATATTCCTGTCTGTTCCACCACCTGTATGTCTGTCTGCGTATATGTTTTTATGTATTGATATGTGTGGGCATACCCTACAGCTTGAAAACACAGACACGTAAATGTGTATACAATTCTAGTTGAGCCTTTGTCAACAAATGTCAGCCCCCACCCATAGGCACTTAGGGCAGGCAGAGAGAGAGAGAGGCAGACAGGACAGAGACAGAAGGAGAGAGAGAGGGGTAGAGAGAGAGAGAGAGAGAGAGAGAGGCAGACAGGACAGAGACAGAAGGAGAGAGAGCGAGAGAGAGAGGCAGACAGGAAAGAGACAGAAGGAGAGAGACAGACAGACAGACCAGAGAGAGAGAGAGACAGACAGACCAGAGAGAGGGTGAGATAGACAGGGACAGTTTGATTGAGAACCAGAAATGGAGAGATGGATAGTGACCAAGGGAACACCCAGAAAAAGCAAGATAGAGTGCGAGATGCTGAGTAGGTGCAGCTAGGGAGATAAATATCTATAGACGGATAACAGGGATGAGAGGAAGTGTTTGTCCTTGCAGGTTGTAATGAAGTTGTGGATGGATGGATGACTCACTTTAGCGCTGTGTGTGGAACACTCACAGCACACCCGCAGACACCACGCAGCTGTCGCACTTGTGTGTGAGCTCGTCTGTGTGAGTGCGTGTGTGACGGTGCACGTGCACGTGCATGCGCATGTGTGTGTCTATGAGTTGAATGCGTGTATGCTAATGAGCATGCTCTTCTTCAAGTGTGTAACAGTGTATGTGAATAAACGCTTGGTTGTTGTCAAGTGTGTGTTTGTGACGAATGCTAATTGTGTAGGAGCTTGTCTTGAGAGATAAGAGTGAGCAGACTGGCTGACACGAGCAGGTGTGTATTTCTGTGTGTACGTGTGTGTGTGTGTGTGTGCGTGTGTGTGTGTGTGTTTACACAAACACATACTGCTCCAACATGTTTTTCTCTGCTGGGTATTTTAATCCGTCTATATAGAAGTCATAAAGTAATTCCCCTTTTGCGCAACTATGGTGTGGTCCTATCCATCCATGTGTACACATATACAACATCTAACTACATTAATACCTGGGCCTTATATTAATATTACACATTTCCTTCACTCTCTCATACTGTGTTTTTGTGAATGTGTGTGTATGTGCATGTGTGCGTCTGTGTGTCTATGTCGAAAGAGCGACAGATATTGTGTGGTTGAAAACATTGTGTGCTAACTCAGCACTTTTATGGATTGGCCAAGGACTCCATGATGTCCATCTATCTGGGCCTGTCTTCTGCAGAGGAAAATTAGAGGGAGGACAGATATAACTAGAAAATGGCTGAGAGATGAACTAAAACAACATTGAAATAAAGACAGACATTCTGCTGCAGTGGGTGGGAATGGAAACGGGTAGAAGCCAAAACAACTTTAAGAATAATATAATATGACTCAAAGAAATGCTGATGTTGTGGTGTAGTGTGTGTGGATGACGGCTGGTTCAAGCAGCCTCACCTGGCCCAAGTCAGACTGACACCTGTTGGGCATTGAGTAATCAATGTGCACGGGTTAAACCAGCCCTCCCCACAGACACGCTTCTGCACGGCAACATGGAGCACCCGAGGGGTATTCCATCAACCAAGCTAAGCGTAAAGCCGGGCTTATTTCGCTTAGCCGGGCTTCTTTCAGCTAGAGTTGCGTTCCATGAACGTGACTTAAGGGAATCTCTGCTAAGTAACCATGGCAATTTATCCGACCAAACTAACCTGGTCAGGAGCAGGTTAACTGTCAGGCTAACTTGAGCGGTGTTTCAGAGAAATCCATCTGTCAGCAACAATTGTACCATCAGAAGGTTCCGCCAAGCCTAGTCCTCATGATTTTGTCATAAATGTACATATATGAAGTACAAACAGCCTATATTTTCACCAAGGGTCTATGATTAAATGATGCAAATGAAACAATTTAATGAATTGCTATCTATTGTTACTGTGGCTATTTTTTCAACACAATTTTACACAAATCTATGTATTATCGAGTAATCAGCAATCAGTGGCTGGGTGAATGGTCTGGCACTTGCCCAGTCATACGCACGACCCGAGTTGGCGTCCAGCCTATTTCGTAGTATTCTTGGCATTGGCTTCATTTTGTAATTCCCTTTATTAATTCCATAATTAAGAATATTCAAAGAAATGGAAAATAAATGGCATGAAAAGTTCTTTGATTTCTCTAGTAATCCTTCCTATATTACTAATTACGTGGGGAATGAACCCCGGACGACCGGGTGCAAATCTCCCTGCTGTCAAATCCATGGTCAATATTAAATTAAAATATGTTACGCTTAATACTAGGTAGCCTACTTTTGCATTCAACAGATCGCCGATTTTTGTGCCAGGCAGCCGCCCTGTTTCTATTAATGGTTACGGTGTTCCCTTTTTGAGTTATTATATGCGTGTAGGCCTACTCCTCATAGACCTCCACAAGCAGCTTCTGTTCGCCGCTGGAAAAGATCCCGCTCTGTCCTTTTCGGACATTTGATCCATAATTCGACATTCACGTTTATGTGCTGGTTACATATCTCGTGAACGCGCATAATCCAGGATAACGTTAGCCTGGCTTGAACTAACCTGAGCAAGGCGCGGCTGAACATGCATTGATGGAACGGCTTAAGCGTCAAGTGGAAGTTGGCGCTAGTTCTAACCGGGCTTAATCAACTAAGCGCCGCTTTCGTTAGCGAGTTTGATGGAATACCCCTCAGGTCATGTACATTGTCCACAAACTATTCAATAAAACGCTTTTCCAACATCACCTTGTGATGTCCTTGTCCAGTAAAAGTCACCTTGGTGGAGTGTAGCAGCTACATTGTCACAGTTGTTTTTGACTTTAATCCAAAAAATGGCCTTAAAACAAACATAGTTTGAGCCCAAAGTATGGTAGCATAAAGTCATGGTGGTTGGGATCACAGTTTGCTGCTCCAGTGATGTGCATCTGTCAGAGAGTGGAATGCCTCCTGAAATTTATTGACTCCAAATAATGTGAGGAGTATCAGAGTGCAGCCAGAGTTAACAGAGCACCTGGGAAGAAAACTATGTTTTGTATTTGTATGTTTAACAGGCCGTGTTTGATACTAGGCTATGTCCACTCTGTGCGTGTGCGAAGGGAATGGCTTTATATTTGACAGAATTGATAGGTATTTTATAAACAGTTCTGTATGATGCACCACTGGGTTCCCTACCATGATGCAGGTGAACAAGTCCAAACTTTGAATTTATTCTTCTATTGCAGCGGTAGGAAGTCTGCTTTCACCCACAATATTGCAAGTATATGTGAAGAACTGAACATGACTATTTACTGCAATGGAGTCTATGCTTTATTCAGACTTAAAGAGTACGTAGGACATCAATATCATTGTCAAGCACAATTAGAACATTAAAATATTGATAAGATGAAAGTCTGACAATGTATTTTTTGATTTGGCTTGCTCCACTTTACTAGTTGATTGTGCCTTGGGGGAGGGGGCAATGAGACCTACAACAGGAAGTCAGTCCATCTGTTGACACTGGCACACACACACACACACACACAATTCACACTTGGACAATACAAGCACAGGGAGGTATTCCCAACTCCTAACCGGAAATCTAACCCTCTTTGAGACTTCAGTTAACTGACATCATTACATACTCTAATAACTTCTTCCTCTTTTCTGAACAAAACTGAACTTGATGTGCCTTTTTACTTTGTTAATTTGCTCAGTACATTTCAGATTTCTAACATGCCCATGAACATGATGCAAATGCATTCAAT
This sequence comes from Micromesistius poutassou, assembly GCF_964030765.1. Lineage (NCBI taxonomy): Eukaryota > Metazoa > Chordata > Actinopteri > Gadiformes > Gadidae > Micromesistius > Micromesistius poutassou. The sequence goes on from NC_140278.1 coordinate 2,213,896, forward strand.
TGCACAATTCATGCAAACAAAAAGTAAGCAATTCAAATTACTGGCATGATTAAACCTGAATTAATTATATATAATCCTTGTTCAGACACATACTCCAGGATGTGTGTGAATACAAATTTGCATTGTGTGTGTATATTAGTGCATGGCTGACTAGAATTGTGTTATACATCTGCCTCTACATTGTTGTTTCATATTTTTATACAAATTCATATTTTTGTACAAATACAAATTTCATCAAATTTCCAACTATTTGATATAAAGGTCTGTGTGTGTGTGTGTGTGTGTGTGTGTGCACATGCCTGTGTGTGTGTATGTATGTGTGTGTGTGTGTGCACGTGCCCGTGTGTGTGTGTGAGGCGCTGCTGTGTTTGTGTTAATGAAGGCAGTGTGTGGTGTTTATTTCAGGCCCTAATTAGCGGCAGCCGTAATGAAGCCACATGGGACACAGTGTTGGTATCTGGACTGCCAGGACAGGATGATTATTTAAACTGGATTTGTCCAAGGAACTGTTCTCTTTATTCTTTTCACACACGCACACACACACACACACACACACACATGCACGCACACCCACAAAAACACAGAAACACACACACACACGTTAATACTACACAAACATCCCCCCTACACACACACACACACACACATGCACGCACACCCACAAAAACACAGAAACACACACACACACACACACACACGTTAATACTACACAAACATCCCCCCTACACACACACACACACATGCATGCACACCCACAAAAACACAGAAACACACACACACACACACACACACACGTTAATACTACACAAACATCCCCCCTACACACACACACACACACACACACACACACACACACCAATCTAATCACACACTCAGGGAGAGAGAATAACCGCAGAAGAGTTGTCTGTAGCTAGCCGTTTGAAGTGGAGCTAACTGAGACATAACAAGGGATTTTTTTCTTCTCCCGGACTCTTAATAACGTGTTAGCGCTCTGTAGAGACCTCTCCGTTAACGACTTGAATATTAATATTTAATTCATTTCTCTTCACTTCTTGTACCAACATTGATTTAACCTATTTTAGCCCAGAGCCTAATCCCAAAACCAATTACCGTAAAGCTAAAATGGAAAAGAGAGTAGAATTAAATAAATAATACAAATAATTCATTTATGAATAAAGTAATAAACAAATATATAAACAAATAACACATTTCTATTAAATAAATACACAAATACACAGTGCCTCCATACGTCCCATCCGACCGGGCGGATGATTGAGGTGAGCTCTCCTCAGCCCATCACTTACCCCCGCTGTCCACCATGTGTTAGTGCTGATGGGGTCACAGGGCCTTCAGCTCATTGGTTGCTTGGTTGGCATGCACAACATGGAACTGAAAAGGGGTTTCTATTTCTCTCAAAACTCTATTCAGGTGTATAAACCCCAAAGTGTGATGAATTATGTCATTCATCAAACACCATATTCAGGTAATTCAATACACACAATGCTTGCTTTCTTTCTATTTTAAGAAATATATTATATTACAGAAAGGCAATGTATTGGGGGATTAAGATGCCAATATCAAACATAGCTGTGTCTTTTGACTTTCTTTGTCATCAGACTTTGGCCAGTGTTCATATGACATCCTACTTGTAATCTGCCAAGATAATACAATTTTAGTCCAGTTTACAGCCTGTATGAGATTTTGAAACATCAAATGAATTATTTCCTTTATTGTTGCCTCTTTTTCCACCCTGACATTCGAAAGTACTTTCTTTCATAATAAGCATCATATTATAAAATGCAAAATTTAACTGTTTCCATTTGCAAAAACACATGAATCACCATAATTCAACTTTTATGAGTAGCGTTTTCCTTAGAAGCACTTAATTCACAACAAACAATTCCACAATTTGAAATGCAAACATTCTGTTACTATATCTCAAACGGTTTGAGGGAGGAAATTGCAGTCTATAGTAAACCTTCACTATTTCAAGCCCACAGGGAATAAATATTGTGTGTGTGTGTGTGTGTGTTTCCTTAAAACTCAGTATTCTGAGTTCATCCCTTCATTTATTCTAACCCTCTCATCCATTTAGCCATAGCCATATTCTGATGTTCCCATAGTGAAACAACTAGAAAACACTTGATTCCATTTTATGGAAATGAAAAAATTGATTGAGGCTCTTGATAATAAAGCACTGCTAATTTCTTAGCAGTAGAAACTTGATTCATAAAATAATGATTCATTCAAGCATGACATAGGAATTAAGGAATGAAGGAAGAGGGTGAAGCTTTAAGTCTTATAGTTTGGATTCAATTAACTATTTGTATAGCTTTAGTTGTGTGTTTGTTTCTGTTGGCAGTGTGTCTATCTGGTGATACTTTGTGTATCTGGTGATACGTTTCTGCACCTCTGGCTGCATGCAGGCCGCTCCTCAACTGAAATCTGTCATCTTCTGCTCGCACTAGCAACCCACTCACACACACTGAATTCATTTAGAAAAAGTTAACATCCTGTAGACCTCATTTCTCAATTTCAAGAGTTTGTATTAGCAATGCGATTATGTGTGAATGTATTTATCCTGTATCCAATGAAGACATGTAAAGATTTAATTAATAAATTTGCTATGATAATGAGAAAAAAAAGTGGATGATTCATTCAATAAAGGCATGAAAAGGAAAGTCAAGCCTCCAAAGACAACAGTGGGTTTAAAGCTCATTGTTATTTTAAACAACCTTAAACAGCAACATTTTCACATGAATCAGTCAAAGTCCAACAGAAACTCATCCAGCGTCCCTCCCAAACTGTCTTCCCTTGCCGGCGGTGTGTGTGTGTTTGGTGGGTGAGGAGAGGGGAGGAGTCAGCAGCAGGGTGCATTGAAATGGAAAATAGTGATTTTCTCCCTCCTGGTTTTGCTCCCTGTCAAACACACAGCGCTTTCACCTTGTGTCATCTGCTCTTTAAGTCAGCTAACGTTTCCTGCTCTCTGACAACCCGGCAGAAGACACTCCTCATACAGAGAGAAGAGACAAGGAAGTGGATGTCTTAATTAAAGAGCAGGGACTCACAAGCAAGATGAACAGTCATTCAATGGGAAGACATCACTCACAAGGGGTTCATTTTGTTTGCAACAAGAGACTAGGTAGCCTTGTATCCTGAGGGTGGAGGTATTGAGCTCTGAAATGTGTTTCTTTCTTTCTTTCTTTCGTTTTTTTCTTTCCTTTGCCACTCTCCTATTCTTTGCCACTCCACTCTCCTATTCTTTGTCTCTCTCTCTCTCTCTCTCTCTCTCTCTCTCTCTCTCTCTCTCTCTCTCTCTCTCTCTGGCAACCTGATGAAAATGTGCTACAAGGATAACATCTGTAGGAGTCAAGGAGGGAGGGGCAGACAGCAGCAGGCAAGACAGATAGGGGGTGGAAGTTCAGGGATTGGGAGGGCGGGGGCTATCGTAGAGAAGTGGAGAGGAGAGATGGAGAGTAAGGAAGGAAGTAGGGGAGTGTGAGAGAGGACACGGAGAAGGAGGGATGAGGGAAGGAATATGCCATGAGAAGAGTTATGGAGTCGGATACTGAGAGAGAGAGACGACAGAGAGACAAAGAGAGAGATAGGCTGCCGAAACAGGAAGATCAATACTTTTCTGCTGTGCGCTGAAACGATGGTGGCATCTGTCTTCCTAAATTTCCTCCCAAGCTATACACACACGGGCACACGTGTACACCTATTCATGCAAAGAGCTCTTTGTTTCTCTCTCACACACACACACAGACACACACCCAACACACACAAACACACAGGCTCATGCAGGCATAAGCATCGACGGTCCAACACAAACTATATCACTGACACAGACACTGCAGCTATAGAAAAGAATATGCATCTAATGGATTTGGACTTCCTTCCCTAAACTGCACCGTTTGTTTTATTTTTGTCATTACTTCTTGACTTTCCTTTCCCCTGTCCTTTCATTTCGTCTGCTTTCATTTCCTCTCCCCTTCCCTTTTCATGTTTCCGTTTTTTCATTTATTTAAAAATAATGATAACACAATACAGAGAGCTCTCCTCCTCGTGTTGTGGAGTGGCCGCGCTGAAGCTCCTCTAATTGGCTCGGAGAACCAGCGCACCTCGAGGACTTCAAGGATGCTTTTGTCACCACAGAAAATAATGCCGGCACAAGAAAAGGGGCAGCGAGTCGCATTTCCCTGGGCTGAGATCACCGCCGAGCCAGCCTCACACAACAAGCAGACGCAGCCTGGAGAGTGCTTTACAATCACGAGTCGAAGACTTTCAAACTGCTGTGTGTATTCATGCCTTTTACTCAGATGTCGATGCAGCAATTATCTAAAGAGTATGTGTGCACAGGTGGAGTCATGCGCAATCTGGGAGCAAGCTTTCCTAAACAGGGGAAACATTATACATGGTGGTCTATAAAGCATATTAACAATTTGAGCCTAATTTCTGATATTTGTGTAGGGTTAATATATGATGAGTGTAGGGTGGACAATGCATAGATGTCTGTTTAACTATGGCTAAGGTGGTACACATTTTTGCAGTGTAACAGCAACAAACACTCTCACAAGAGAAACACATGAAGTGTGTATGTTTGAGCGAATGCATGCGTGTGTACATGCGTGTGGGCATATTTGTGTGTGTGTGTGTGTGTGTGCATGCGTGTGTGCATGTGTGTGTGTGTTCGCTTATTTTCTTACTGACAGTGAGTTGTCAGTCCCTGCTGGGTTTTATAGCTAGTCAAAAAAGAGCATTCTGACAGGTAGGTGTGTGTGTGTGTGTGTGTGTGTGCGTGCCTGCCTACCTATCCACCCAAATATGAATTGTATTATATAAATTAAAGATAACTTTGAATATCTTTAGCTGTATAGATTATTATCATCCCGATCACTATTGTGCATATAGTGGCATATATAGGACAGTGAGGCAGCTGTCCATTTCCTATTCATGGTCACGCAGAGAAGGTTGTTTCATCAAATTCAAAACCTCTGTTCTGCAGATCTATAGACCTCCCAACTCAAATGAAGCTCTCTCCTCTCCCGTTTTATTTTCCCTCCTCTCATGTCCTTTCCTCTCCTCCCTCCACTTGAGCACTTTTAACCTCTGACACTGAAAAAAGAATGGTTCATTTCAGATGTGAAAACATTATTACATTTCTCAGGCAAAATATTATTAATAAATATTGCAACCAGCATCTGTGTCCACAATTATATTCCGCTAAAGGTGTATGCCACCATTGGATCAAATTACCTTCCAAATGAAAAAAGCTTTATGGATTTGGATCCTGAGACAGGTACTTACTTTTGTAGAAGTCTACGTTAATGGAGTTACTTTGCGGGTTCAGAGACTACATTTGCTGGGTCTGAGCCTCCTGTTGGACAAGAGTAACATTATCATTTAAATGTACCTGCCTGGGTCCCACTGTAAAACCACTCAGACTCGGTCCCTCATGACAAGACTGTTTAACAATTTCACTGGCCTGATCCCTGGGTGGCAGATTGTTTAATCAGTTACATTCCCCACATGTCAAAGAACTATTTCATTTTTTTATAATTGCTCCCAATGTGGGAGACTTATTTTATTTTTATTTTATTACATTGGATCTTAAACATGTTCAGGTTGAGCACCTTGCACTGGATATATTTTCTCTTCCTCTCCTTAAACCCTTCCCTTCAGTAACGAACAGGGCCTGAGAAACACTCATAAACACTGGATTTGTCTGTGCAATCCTATCAATTAAAACGAGAGGGGGGAATATTCTACACCACCCCAAGTTATTTGCTGTTGTGTAATTCCATGCTATTCATCAACAGCCGGCTCTCGCAGGAGGGATTTACATAAACCTGTAACGGCACTGCTTTATCATTTAATTGTGACAGAGGGACACCTTAACATGCAAATAATATAGAGGCTATGGATTAAAGTTGAATGCATATAGAGAGAAGCAAACAGAAAGCCAGGTCAAAAGATAGGCTATCTCATGAGAATGGTGTGCAAAACACCTTTGCCTCAACTGATCTTGTTGCATGTCCTCTCAACACATTGTACAGGCGAGGGATGTAATTGACTACGATTGGCTAGTTTCGTCCAGCCACTCAGACTCTAGTATCCAGAAGCCCAATTCCGCTGGACAGGTCTGACATAAGTGTTCTAAAATGATTGTGCCGACAAGGCAACTTCATGTGTCAGGTATTCTACCTACGGGAGCCTAGCCAAAAAGCGTCGTCTTTATTAATGACTGAAGAGAAGGAAATAGACAGGCTCTAGCTCGGAGGGCAACCTGCTCACTGCACTTATTTAAATTGGTGGCCTTGAGTTCAGTGCAAGCGGTCCACACAGGCTGTGGGGAAAGGCAGACAACACTAACATTGACTGTGCCTCAACGAGTGGTGAAGGTACTCCTATCACTTGCTAGCTGGCGTTCAGCGTAGGAACCATGGGAGGGGAGAAGGCCATTAATCACACTTAGAGGAGGGTGGAGACGTGCCACTGCAATCTTTACACATACTTTATGCGGCGGTCGAGGAACATTACAAATTACAGGCTAATGGAGGAGCGAGTACAGATAAGACACGGTGACCTGTCTTTGGGCGGATCCTACCCAAACGTCCATTAACACAGCTCCCGGTGCCGCCCCACCGCTCCCTACGGCGTGGGGTGGGTACGAGCGCTGGAGGCCGGATGACTTTGTTGTGTTCTCTCTTCGGGGAGAGGTCACTTTATCACCAGAGTTGTGGCTGGGGTTTGCCTGAAGGCACGGCCCTCCGCACTACAGAGCTTCCCATGCTACCACGGCGTACCTTCTGTCATGATCTACAGCTAGGGGTCGGGGAGGGTCCCTGAGGTGGCTTCCTGCCGGAGTGCCCTTGAGCAAGGTTTCGAGGGCCCAGCGTGCTCCAGAAGAGATGGCACCACCAGTATAACTGTGTAGTGACACGTGTGACATGCTGGCTCAATGCATGTAACATAAACTGGGGAGACCACGCTATCTCAACAATAATCAAGAATTTATTATATAATAAATACAATAATAAGAAGTGTGGTGCAAGTCAGTATGTCAAGTCAAGTAAGTAAGCAAAAAGGTCATGTGGATATCAGTCCATATGTTACAAGCAAAGGAAATCAAACACTGGGAGGAGGGAGCCACCACCAGGTCTGTTGTCTGGGCTCTTTATACTGCCTTACCGGTCCATCCCACACCTGTCGACAATCTCCTATTTAGGAGGGAGAGAAACACAGGTATACACAGCAGGGGCGGGTCAAAGACCCACCTGTGTCGTCACAAAAAACAATCAAAAATGAAAATGAATGAAAATAAATCAATCAATAACCAATCAATCCAAAACAAGTAGAAAAAAACCACCACCACTACCACCAGTTATCTCCACCCAACACTCACCCGACCTCCGGTCCTACAGCAAATCCGGGCCAGGAAAAGCACTTTAAGAGGGACATGGGCGGAGAGAAATAATTTCATGCATGCAGTCCACCACCTACTCCAACAACTCTGGGGAGCGGGACAACGCATCTGCCATTACGTTGTCCACGCCCCGAATGTGACAAATCTAGATATTGAAGGGCTGCAAAAACAACGTCCAAAGCATCAGGCGCTAATTCGGATTCTCCAAAGAGTAGAAAAGTTAACGGATTGTGATCCGAAAACACCACCACCGGATGAACACCCCCCCCCCCCCCCCCCCAACATACACATCAAAGTGCTGAAGTGACCACACCAGGGCCAGCGCTTTAAACTTTCTGGAAAAATAACAGATAGGACGGTCTATGTCCTGCTCATCCGTTTGTAACAGCACTGCGCCTGCCCCAACCTGGCTGGCATCCACCTGGATCTTAAACGGATGGTCAAGCCGGGGAGCCACCAAGACAGGTGCAGTGCTGAGCAACAATCTAGCATTATCAAAAGCGCTTTTGCACTCGTGAGTCAGAGATAAACTGAGCCTTTCCCTTCAACAAATTTGTGAGCGGGGCAACCACCATAGAAAAGTTAGAACAAAAACTAAGTTAGCCTCCGGAAGCCTCTCAAACAGCGCCGCCGATCTGGACAAATGTAAAGTCCAGGTATCACCCACTGTCACAACATCGTCCAAATAAACGGCACAACCCTCCAGCCCAGCTATTACATGATTCATAAGACGTTGGAAGGTAGCGGGTGCATTTCGCAAACCAAAACTCATTACATTGTAAGAGTATAAGCCAGATGGAGTGACAAAAGCAGATACCTCCTGTGCTTGCTTTGTTAAGGGGATCTGATAATACCCTTTGAGAAGATCCAATTTTGTAACAAACTTTGCAGCCCCTACACGGTCTATACAGTCCTCTATCCAAGGAAGTGGAAAGGAGTCAGGCTTAGTTACCATGTTAACTTTGCGGTAATCTGTGCAGAATCTAAACGTGTTGTCTGGTTTTGCTACCAGCAAACACGGTGACGTCGAAACTGGAGTAGGACGATTTAGTCAGCCCATTGTCAATCAAATACTGGACCTCAAGGATTTTCTGTTTGGCCGGTGGGACACGGTAGAAACGCTGCCTAATTTGCACAGCATCTTCGACATCTATATCGTGCTCCATCACGTTCGTGCATGTTTTAGTTCACCCCTCTGTTTCTCAGACATATGCCCCAATAGGCCATCATGGTTCCGAATTTTTCAGTCGTGGCAATAACAAACAGTCATCAGGGCCACCTTCATCATCTCCACCAGCTCCCCCCACGGAAAAAGACGAAGATGTACCCCTGACTGCCAACGCAGCAGTTCCCACAGCATCCTCAGTCACGTCACTCCTAGACAACAGAGAAAAATATGATTTTAATAAATTAACGTGACAAAGCTGAGAAGATTTCCTACGATTTGGTGTTGCGATTACATAGTCTTGATCAGTGACTTGGCGAACAATATCATAAGGGCCAGAAAATTTTGCCCGAAACGGTGAGCCAGGGATTGGCAATAACGCCAATACCTGATCCCCCGGATTAAACAGTCTCCTCTCGGCGTCTCGATCGAAAATCTCCTTCATTCACTCCTGAGACTTAGCCAGATTCTTCTTTGCACGCCGTCCGGCCAAAAACCAAAAAACTACCTGCGGCAAAAACCATGCACATAATCAATAAGATTAACCGGTGGTTCCGACTCTTTCAAGCCATCCTTAAGCACAGACAATGGACCGCGAACCTTGTGTGCAAATACCAATTCATTTGGGCTAAAACCCAGACTATCTTGTGATACTTCCTGTGCTGCCAACAGCAACCACGGGAGGCCTTCTTCCCAGTCTCGCTGTAACTCTGAACAGTACGCGCGCAGCAAAGACTTTAAGGTCGAATGAAATCGCTCGAGCGCACCTTGGCTCTGCGGATGATATGCGCTACTCAGGCTATGCTTCACCCGAAGTTGACTCAAAACCTCTGCAAACATTTTGGAAGTGAAATTGCTGCCACGGTCAGATTGAATTACTTTCGGAATCCCAAAAACTGAGATTAATTGAGACAGGGCTTTAACAATGGACTTTGTATGTAAACTCCTTATCGGGAATGCCGCGGGATATCTTGTTATTTGGCATATTACGGTCAACAAAAATTTCAAACCTGACTTCGATGGGGGTAGTGGACCAACACAGTCTATTAACAGACGTTCAAATGGCTGTCCCACTGCTACAATTGGATGTAGGGGTGCGGGCTTGATGGACTGATTCGGCTTACCAGCTATTTGGCAGGTATGACATGTTTTGATAAACGCTGCCACATCACACTTCAACCGCGGCCAGTAGAAATGCTGTAGTAGCCGATCATATGTGTTATTCACCCCGAAGTGTCCAGCCCCCTCCCCATGCACTGTCCTTAAACACTTGTTCCCTGTATTTCCTTGGCACAACAATTTGCAACAACGTCTCAATCAGATCATCTTTCAAGGATATGAATTTACGCATAAGCAATCCATCATGAATCAAATATCCCCGGTCTGCGCTCTGCAATTCTTCCCCTGACAAAACCCCATCCCTTAATTCTGTTAACCAATTATCTTCTTTCTGAGCCAGAATAAAATCATCACGTTCTAATGTTGATGGCAAATTCGGTATTTGACGGCATGCACGTTTATTTGCACTTCACTATTGGTACTGCTGGCCCACTTGGCCAGACACGATCCCCTGCCAAATTGTTGCCCCAAATGATATGCACTCCCAGTACAGGCAACGCAGGGCGCGCGCCGACAATAACCTCCCCCATCACCAGATCAGAACTAAGTTTGATATTGTGGAGGGGAACAGCCATAGTCTGCATTCCCATGCCTCGAATTAGAACAACTTTCCCTGTGCTTGACTGCCCTGAGAATGGCAAAACGGACTCAGCAATAAAAGTTTCAGTAGCAGTAGTATCATGCAGAATCTTTACCAGCCTCTTTTCTGAACTACCCACAAGTGAAACAAAACCGTCTGTAATAAATGGTCCGTAGCCTTCACCTACGTGCCCAACAGCGGATTCAGAAAAGCACTGGCCTTCCACAGGACGGCCCCACAGCTTGAACCCCCTTCTGAGGCAGTACCCTCCGTAGGGTCTTTGTTCACCTGCTCAACGTTAGGTGTGGGACTTGACTGACGAACCTTGGCCACGCATCCAACCCCCTTAGCGGAGTATGGTCTGCTGAAGTTTGCCCTGCTTGGAAGTTTATTCCATAGTGACGGACAGTCCTTCTTCCAATGACCACTTTCACAGCAATAATGGCACGTTTCAGAATCAGCCTTATTCCTATATGAGGAATCCTGTCTACCCACAAACTGACCACTATTGTTCCCTTGGTAACGAGTTGTGGGACACTCATCTCGAGTGTGATTGACAGGTCTAGGCTGTGCACAGTCCCTACCTTTATTCCTATGAGTCAAAGTATACTCGTCCGATAGTACGGCAGCCTCTGCGGCCGTTTTAACCTTGTGCTCATTGATAAAGGCAGCCAGATGCTCTGGTACAATGTTTCTAAACTGCTCCAATACCACTAATTCACCCAGTTGTTCCAAAGTTGTTACATTTACTGCGGAACACCAGCGATTAAAATAACCAACAACGCCTCTGGCCACCTCAGAGTACATTTGCCGGTCACCTTTCCTCCAATTTCTAAAACTCTGCCTGTAAAACTCTGGCACTTGCTTGTAAGCCCGCAATACCGCCGTCTTCACTGACTTGTAGCACCTTCGCTCAACCACTGACAACGCCACAAACGCGTCTTGGGCACGACCCACGAGGACTGCTTTTAGAAGCAAAGTGCGCTCGGCATCATCCCATTCCCGCTGATCGGCAATCCCCTCAAAGAGCGAGAAAAAAATGTCGGGGTCTCTGTCGTTAAAAACCTAATCATATTTGAATATTTGAAATATGGACTGATATTATATCAGTCCATATGTTACAAGCAGCGGAAATCAAATGCTGGGAGGAGGGAGCAACCAACAGGTCTGTTGTCTGGGCAGGCTTTTTATACTGCCGTACCGGTCCATCCCACACCTGTCGACAATCTCCTAATTAGGAGGGAGAGAAACACAGGTATACACAGCGGGGGCGCGGTCAAAGACCCACCTGTGTCGTCACACATGTTATAGCATCGTCAGATCGAGAGAAGGACCTTAAAGGTTGCAGAGGAATCCTGTGTACACCACTGAACCATTCCAGATATATCCCCTCAATTCTCGGCCGCACACAGGCCGCAGCACTTGCAGCACATTTTTACAAGGGAGAATAAGGGTCTAAGGGCGTAGCAATCATTATTTTGTAGACTTCCCAACTTCAATTATACCCCTTTGAACCTTAGCACAAAGCATGCCAATATATGCTAAAAGAGCTCATAAGTATATCTTCAACAGCGAGTTAAGACTGCGATAAAATGAGCTCTCACTGTGTCTTCTATCCTGATTAAACATGCTGACTCAGAAGGTATTTGCTGTCATTGGTCCCCACAGACAGACGCTCTCACTGATTGGCCCCCAACGGCACAGAGAGAAGGATCCAGGAAGCTGAGAGTTGTTCAGTTTACCAACTCCCCAGGCGTCCCTCTTTCACCCCAGCCTCCATTTGTTTCTTTTCTGCCTCACTCCCTGCGCCTCTCTACGCTCGGTCTCCTCTCTCCTTTTGATTCTGTCTCTTATTGTGCTCCTTACTTTTCCTTCATTATGCTTTTCTTCTGTGTTGGTTCTCCATGACAGTATTTCTCTTGCTCTTCTCCTACCTTCCCTCCTCCCTCCAAGCCTCTCTCCCTCCCTTGTTGCTGATGCCCTGTGCTTTTTCTACCTTTAGCCTCTCCTCTTAGTTTCCACAGCGTGCTACAAATGGCCCTCTCCATTGTGTGAGACAGGGTAGATAGCCCTCTCCGTGGTGTGAGACAGGGTAGATAGCCCTCTCCGTGGTGTGAGACAGGGTAGATGGCCCTCTCCGTGGTGTGAGACAGGGTAGATGGCCCTCTCCGTGGTGTGAGACAGGGTAGATGGCCCTCTCCGTGGTGTGAGACAGGGTAGATGGCCCAGCAGTAGCTGAGTGAGAGCGACTCCGTAAGGAGGTTATAAAACTGAGTCCTCCATGGGGAAATTTCCACTGCTGGCTGTATTAAGATCTTCTTGTCTCCTCGCCCCTTAAACGGCTCTCGTTCTGCGGCTAATTGTTTTGAAGCCAGGCCTAGCTCCCCAGCGAGACGCGCCGCCAGTCAGAGACTTAGCCCGGGGGGGGGGGAGGGGGGGGGATATCTCTCTTTTATCAATCTTTTGAGAGGGAAACATATCTTTTCTCTGCCGCACTCCCTAGGGCGTGTTGCTGTGTTTCTGTATACCTCTTCCCACACGCCTTTCATAGCAGGCTTCATTCACTGATGAGAGACGAAGGGAAGACGCCGAGCCGGCTGTGGAAGATATCACAACTGTACAAATGAGTTCTATAAGCCACCAGGATCCCCCCTTAATTCTCTTGTAATTACATACCCAAACAGAGAGCCTGTTTCAAGTGCCATGAGCGGGCTACTCCATCACAGAGCTACCAGTTGACTGTATTTGAGCATTGGTTGGTGTCTGCATATCCTTTATATTATCTGACTTTCTCCAGTATACCATAATATAATTCCCCCCCACCAAAACGATATACACGATGTATGATGTTGTGATGGTGGTGTTAGTTTATATGTTCTATATATATATATGTTCTATGCTTATGATGCTGTGTTTGGATGCTTTTTTTTTGCATGAGGTATGGAGAACTGCTACCTAATCTTTAACTAAGTGTTAACTCGCTAATGATTTGTTAACATTGTAACATATACGATGCCATAAACGTAGGATAGTCGAAAAGCAATCAACACCCAATCAAAAGCTATTAAATAATCCCTTATAAAAGGCAGTGCCATTTGTTATTCAAGTTGCAAAACACATAAAAGCATGTAAATTAAGCAGTTCCTATGACAATGTAAAAGTTGTACATTACCTTATGAACTAGAATGCTTAAAAACACACTCAGCCATATATATTTTCTTTATTAAGAAATCCAATCTTCAAAGTAAATGGGTATTTTTAAGCACAAGTAATTAAGGTTATTTATTGTTAGCTGGTATAAAATTAATTAATACAAACCAAGCCAACAACCTTGAAAAGTTGATGATTCAATTAAGAGTGGAGTTACCTTTTTTACAAAGTGGAATCAGGTTGAATTGTCATCAATTAGTTGGTTCGACCACTTAGCCAGCAACCTTGACTTGTGTTAATGTATTTATATCCCCTTGTCAAAGCTGTAGAAATCAGTATTTAAAGTATGACATTCAGCCACAGGGACTTTGGAGTAAAGAGTTGCCAGGCGTTTGAGTGTAAAGTCAAATTGAGCCAAGCGTAGTCGACTGATATGGATATTTCTCAGCTGGATATTAGCATAGAAAAAGATTTTCCCTCAATATTCATGGTGCTTTATTTTGGTCTCTTTGCAGAGAACATTGTAAAATGCAAGCCTGCTTAAACAGTTAGAGACCAATCATCTGCTTTGATGTGCAGCCTTGGCAGGGAGCGAGGTGGAGAGAAGGGGGAGGGCAGAGGGTGGGGATTTAAGTGTTGGGGGGAAAAAAAAGTTTGGAAAGAGAGATAGAATAATAGATAAAGGCAGTGCCAGAGAAGATATTTGTCCATATGTGCGTCTGTGCTTGCAAGTGTCCCAAACTGTCCATGTTGTTGTCTGATTGCATGTATGCATCTACGTGGGCGTGTGTGTGTGTGTGTGTGTGAGTGTGTGTGCATGCACGTGTGTCGACACTTTATACGAATACAGGGAGTTGAAAGAGCTTGCGTCCTGGCCGAGAGGAGATGGCTGATTGTGTGTGTGGCTGGCGTCCAGGAAGTATCAACGGTGAATTGGAAGCGTTTGGCGTCCTTTGAGAGCTTCTCTTTTAATCATAGCTGCTGGGCTGCGGGAGCCAGCCACGCTGCGGAGAGGACACTGTTAATTAGATGGCATACTACCGCACGTCCCCAAGGAACCAACAGCCAACCTGTCTCTGATTGTAGCGCACTGCACTCTTGTGTAACTTTTCGCCGTCTGCTATTTTCTTTTGGTCTCACCCCTCTCTTCCTTCCTCTAGCCTCTGTTGTTCCTTAAACACACTTTTTCTGTCTCTCTCTCAGTCAGTTTTACTTTTAGTTGGCTTTCTTTCTCAAAGGCGCTCTTCCTCCAAGTCTCTCCCTTTGTCTGCCAAACGGAAACACACATCCATGAAATAACCCATACACAAACACTCGCAATGTCTTCACCACCTTGATAATGTCAGTGGTTTATGTCAGGCTCAGATGAAGCTGTCTGTATACCACATTCTTATGCAGGTATAATTCCTCCAATATCAGGGTTGGTAGAATATAAGTGGATTGAATAGTTTTTCATGTTTTATAATGAAGCCTGCTCACAGTTGTAAATGGAAACAGGTCGGGTTGGGGTGCGGTCAGACAGGGATAATTTAATCTCCTTAAGGTTCATCTCATCTCCCATCTTCCTCCCATGCTGAGTTCCTTCCCAGTGTTTTGTTTTTTTGTTTTATGTCCGGCACCCTTGATCAAATTTGCACCAGAATATTCTACAAGCTCAAGGGTATCACGATCAAAACTCCATCCGTGAAGACACCTCTGTGGATTTTACAAACAGGAAAACATTTTAGAGCGACTGTACGCTGTCGTCTTCCATCGCGTGCATAATCAGATAGGGAATGGTTGATATGGTGATTTATTCATCCCGAAGGGAACCGGGGCGGGAGCGTTCCGTTTTCTCCCCCAGAAGTCGATTCACTCCCTGCACTTGATCCAGTGGAACGCCGCCTCTACAGGGACACCCCTCCCAGACAAACGGACTCATGAACATGTAGTGTGGTGATGAATGTTGGTGTTCGTAGGGCTGAGAAACGGGACGGGAAAACAACCAACTTTTGCTACATGACCGTCAGAGCTGTCCAGACACGCAGTGTTTTAAGGCTGTCATCATAGAGGGGCCATGCAGAGTTCACCAGCAGACATTAGCCTGGTGAACTCACACTGAAAACAGTTTTTTTGAGCTGCCTCTGTATTCTAGAAGGAGTAGGAAGACGTTTGAGAGGAAGGAAGGAACCCAGAGAAGGAGAGGCTAGAGGAAGAGAAAGAAGAGGCAAGGTTGGTGTGAGTCCTGGGATTGACTTGGATCCCAACCAGACCCCCTCATGGCTTATGAAGACGAAGGGAACATGGAGAAAGAATAACTAATAGATATTGGATGAAGAACACACACTCACACACACACACACACACACATATGAATTCACACACACACACACACACACACACACACACACACACAATGATCATTGCTGCCATGTTGTTGTGAAAGTGAAAACAAGCATCAGACATTACCTGAGCCCAGATAAACCCATTGGGTAAGAGACATGGGGAGATGTATGAGAGGACGAACAATGCGATGTAAGCTAACTCAGAGCTGGAACTAAACTTGCATTCTGTGACTCATCCCACAGAGCTTAGAGCATCTCATCTATTGTGTGTCTATTGTCTGTCGTGAATTGTCCACTTCAGTAGCCAAATGCCCAGAGGAGGCCAGAGAACCTCTGGACACAATGAGCAGATGGAGAGAGCAGCCCAGTCTTGGCAGAAAGGGCCATGCAGACAAACTCACAGAGGCCAAGACATACATTGACACCCCCCAGGGATGCACACACACACACACACACACACACACACACACACACAAATGCAGACAGATACACACACAAACACACACGCAGAGACACACAAACAGCATGCACACACACGTCGAGACACACACATGCAAAGACATATACACAAACACACACACAAACAGATGTGGCTCAAAGGTAAATGCAAATGAAACAAAAAACTATAGGGGGAAGGCAAACTCTACCAGCCACTAACACACACACACACACACACACACACACACACACACACACACACACACACACACACACACACACACACACACACACACACATCCGCATGCCACAAAAACAAAATTGGTGTGACTGGAGCCAAGGCCTGCATGGCCTGCAGACTCTGAGATTCTGAAGCTGAACAGACTCAGAGAGAGTCTGAAGCTGAACAGACTCAGAGAGAGTCTGAAACTGAACAGACTCAGAGAGAGTCTGAAGCTAAAAGCTGAACAGACTCAGAGAGAGTCTGAAGCTGAACAGACTCAGAGAGATTCTGAAGCTGAACAGACTCAGAGAGAGTCTGAAGCTGAACAGACTCAGAGAGAGTCTGAAACTGAACAGACTCAGAGAGAGTCTGAAGCTAAAAGCTGAACAGACTCAGAGAGAGTCTGAAGCTGAACAGACTCAGAGAGATTCTGAAGCTGAACAGACTCAGAGAGATTCTGAAGCTGAACAGACTCAGAGAGAGTCTGAAGCTAAAAGCTGAACAGACTCAGAGAGAGTCTGAAGCTGAACAGACTCAGAGAGATTCTGAAGCTGAACAGACTCAGAGAGAGTCTGAAGCTAAAAGCTGAACAGACTCAGAGAGAGTCTGAAGCTAAAAGCTGAACAGACTCAGCGAGAGTCTGAAGCTGAACAGACTCAGAGAGAGTCTGAAGCCAACAGCTGAACAGACTCAGAGAGAGTCTGAAGCCAACATTATATTATATATGTAAGGGATAATGTATAGAACGGCGGTCATTATCGGGAGATAAGCCCCAACAGGGCGAACAGGACACCGACGCGAAGCGGAGGGGCTTATTTTAGATAATGACTGGTGTTCTATACATTATCCCGCTTATTACACGGCTACTTGCCAAAACGAAAAACAACTTCACACGGTGTGTCTTTTTACAATTACCATTCGTAGTGTTGATCAGCACAGAAATAGTCCAGCAAAGACGTTGACGTCGCTTAGCAACCGAGTACGCTGGGGTTGATAAGTTACCGGACTACTTGGTCATTATATGCGTAGCAACGGTCATTATTGAAAAATAATTCACCACCGGAAGTCGGGAAGGCCCATGCAAGTGAACGGAGCGTTCCACAGCATTGAGAAGAGCCGTGTAATAAATATATATATTTTTGATATTGTTGTTTTGTTTTCAGACTGTTTATTGCCCTCATTTTGACAAAAGTATCATGTCAGGGTTATTTGAAGTTATTTAAAGGTCCCATGACATGCCACAAGGTGTGGTGTGATGAGCCGTTACAAGCCGTTTTGGAAATCTGCCCCTTATGACATCACAAGTGGGCGTGTCCACCTAGATGTGCGCTGGATAAATCCGTCTACCAGCCTACCCAGTGGACCGTAGCAAACGTTGCTCATCTATCCGCCACACATCTAGGTGGACACGCCCACTTGTGATGTCATAAGGGGCAGATTTCCAGAAACGGCTCGTAATGGCTCATCACACACCACACCTGGTGGCATGTTCATGGCTGACTGTCTGGCTGGCTACCTGACCCTCTATCTACGTACCTGCCCACCTGCCTGTCTCTCTGTCCGTCCCTCTGCCTGCCACTCTGCCGTTCTATCTGCCTCCCTACACACTTGTCCGTCTGCATTCCCCTACCTGCGGGTTGCAGCAGCAGCAGCAGCAGCAACGGCAGCAGCGGCAGTGGCAACAGTTGCAGTGGCGGTGGTGGCGGCGGCGGCGGCGGCGGCGGCAGCAGCAGTGGCGGCCGCAGTGGCAGCAATACCAGCAGCAGCAGCAGTACCAGCAGCAGCATCAGCAGCAGCAGCATCAGCAGCAGCTGTGCAGTGCAGCAGAAGCCCGCTCTCGCTCTGCTGGCTTGCTGTCTTCTTCCCTGACAGCAGAAGAGCTGAGAGGGGAGGATTCAGGAAACAGCTTTTATCTCGTCTGTCGCTTACTCAATGCTCAAAACTCTCCACTGGGGGGAGAATGAGAGAGAGAGGGAAAGAGAGAGAGAGAGAGAGAGAGAGAGGGAGAGAGAGAAAGAGAGACAGAGAGAGAGAGAGTTAGAATGAAGTTAGAATGACAAGAAAGAGGAAAGAAAGCCAATATGCGGGACAGAATAAAGGTCTGGGGCACTCATGTCAAGGTACTCTTTCTCTCTCTCTCTCTCTCTCTTTCTCTCTCGCTCTCTCTCTCTCTTTCTGCATCTCACCTTGTCTTTATCCCTCTATCGCCCGCTTCTGTGCTGTTTGATGTGATGTTTCAGCCCACATTGCACCGATGGGGAAACAGACATTCAAACAACAGAGCAGACGATGCATGTCAGTGATTTTAGGATCACACAATCTCCTCAACAGCTTTCTACATCTCTCTCTCTCTCTCTCTCTCTCTCTATCTCTCTCTCTATCTCTCTGACTCTCTCTCTAGTGCTCCGTCTCTCATTTCCCCCTGTACTTGTGTCCTCTCCTCTCTCTCCTTTTCTCTCCCTCCTTTTCCTATCTCTCTTTCTGAATATCTCTTTCTTCCTCTCTCTCTGCATGCTCTTACACTCATCTACACTTCCTCCCACCTTTCCTCACTCTTTCCATCTCTCACTCTCTTTATCTATCGTTCTCTAGCTGCCATTTCTCTCTTGCTCTTTCTTTCTCCTGCCCCCCCCCCCCGAATTTAACATCTCCTCCTCTCCTCCCCCCTCTTCCCCTCCTCCCTCTCCTCTCTCCTCACCTCTCTTCTCCCTCTCCTATCCTCTCTTCTCCCTCTCCTCTCCTCTCTTCTCCCTCTCCTCTCTCCTCTCCTCTCTTCTCCCTCTCCTCACCTCTCTTCTCCCTCTCCTCTCCTCTCTCCTCCCTCTCCTCTCTTCTCCCTCTCCTCTCCTCTCTTCTCCCTCTCCTATCCTCTCTTCTCCCTCTCCTCTCCTCCCCTCTCCTCACCTCTCTTCTCCCTCTCCTCTCCTCTCTCCTCCCTCTCCTCTCTTCTCCCTCTCCTCTCCTCTCTTCTCCCTCTCCTATCCTCTCTTCTCCCTCTCCTCTCCTCCCCTCTCCTCACCTCTCTTCTCCCTCTCCTCTCCTCTCTCCTCCCTCTCCTCTCTTCTCCCTCTCCTCACCTCTCTTCTCCCTCTCCTCTCCTCTCTTATCCCTCTCCTCTCTCCTCACCTCTCTTCTCCCTCTCCTCTCCTCTCTCCTCCCTCTCCTCTCTTCTCCCTCTCCTCACCTCTCTTCTCCCCTCCCCTCTCATCTCCTCCCCCTCTCCTCTCCTCCCCTGTCCTCACCTCTCTTTGCCTTCTCCTCTCCTCTCATCTCTTCACCTCTCATCTCCTTTCCTCTTGTCTCCTCTCCTTCCTTCCCCTCCCCTCTCCTCCTCTCTACTTCCAGCCATGTTCTCTTCTCCCCCTCCGCCGCACCTCCCCTGCGGGTGGAGCTGTCTGCGTAAGCCGAAGATCAATCACTTGTGGAGCATTTGATCAGCAGCAGCAGGCAGCTGAGCAGACAGGAAGGTGTAGAAGAAGGGCCCTGTGAGTGGATCACTGACAAAGCGCCCCTCGCTCTCCCCACGTCTTCGCCAGCTCGCAGGAAGTGCCCCACCGTCCCCGGTGGCTCGGGAAATGTGCAGTTGTATTCACACGTTCACCTTGAAATCCCAAGCAACAGCGCACAACCGCTAAAGAGGTCATCACACACAGGGAGATGCCATTTAACGGCAAGAAGTAACTCTCGTGAGTATGTTGAAATGGGGTGTGTGACGTTATGAAAAATAAATGGATTAACTCTATTGTGCATGTGTTGTTTTGAATGGCAAAGATGTGTGAACAGTCAAATGAACAAAAAGGTTTCCAGTGAGAATGACTATGCAACTATCATAAAAACATTGAGACACCCGCACTCCTGACATCAGAGACATCAGAGATTAAATGAATGTGATATCATATGAAGATTGAATCCTTGCTGATATTACCATGTAAAACACAAAAAAGGTCGATGCTTACCCATTACAAGTGGAAGCGACTTGCTACTAGCACTTGCCAAGCAGGTGGTCTGGTCTGTCAAACTGCATCTAAAATGCAGCTAAGCAATGACATACAAGTCTTTTACAGCTATAGCACAAGCAAGGCGAGGTCATATCTCCAGTCACCAGGATGCGAGAGCTGCTTTACATCTCCCGCAACACGCATTATGTAGAAAACAATATGAATGCAAATACACCCATAGTAGCACAAGCACAGACAGACCCACACAAACACACAAACACACACACATACACACAAGCGAACAAAGGGGCACACGACCACACACACATGCCAAACCACACACACACAAATGAAGATGGCAACAGCGAGAAAACATAATCAAACAAAAAAGACACAAACACTAAACAGCATGACGACCTTGGTGCCGGGTCTCTGTGAGAGTGTCTGGGTTCACCCTAACCCTAACCCTTCATCCTAGTGACTGTCTAACACGTCCTGGGGGGATGTCTTCATGTTTTCTTTACACTGTGTATCCTGCTTGTTTTTACAACCAGGTGTTTGTGCCAATCGCGTGTGTCGCTTTATTTGAGTAGCTGTAATGTGTGTATTCATTCTTGCATGTGGGAGACAGCACATGGTCATCTCATATTTGCATATGTGTGTGTGTGTGTACGTGTGTGTGCGTGTGTGTGTGCATGTGTGTGTATTAGTGTGCATGTGTGTGTGTGTGTGTGTGTGTGTGTGTGTGTTTGTGTCCGTGTGTGAGTGCATGTGTGTGTGCGTGTGCGTGTGCGTGTGCATGTGCATGAGTGGGTGTGTGTGTGTGTGTGTGTGTGTGTGTGTGTGTGTGTGTGTCCATGCATGCGTGTGCGTGCGTGTGTGTGTGTGTGTGTGTGTGCATGTGTGTGCGTGCTTGTGTGTGTGTGCATGTGTGTGTGTGTGTGTGACACCATGTGTTGGGGGTCAGGTGCTGGCTGAAGTGCGAACGCTTGGTTTCTCGTCAGTGCGATCATTCTCCCAGTCAGCAAACTCTGTGCCAGAAAATAAGAGCCGTATTATGACAAGATGAACTCCAACAGTTGAGGATTTTTAGAGCCATATAACAGAGTCACCAAAGAATAGACCCCACAAGCTGCTGTTTCTGTGCCCCTCTCTGCTCTTTTGTTCCTGCTGTGCAGGACTCGGTTCTGCCCATACTTCCATAGTTCTACCGTTTCTAAGTTATTTTCTGCTCCGTTAATTCTCCTTTGTGGAAAGAGACAGGACCAAATCAAAGGACTCTAAGCAAGGCGCAGTTCTCTACTATTCTGATTTGTTTTGATTGGATGTGCTCTAAACTGTTTCATTCCCCATAATCTCCTCCTTCTCCCGCTCCCATCAGTACCAAAGCCCTATCTCAGTTAATTAACAGCCATTATACTGTTGTTTCCCATACAGCGATGGAGATTCTCTCCTCTGTTGTGTGTTGGTGAGCAGGTTTGCAACAGACTTCCACAACATTATCTTTAACTTAACTTCTAGGTTGATGTTGTTTTTTTGTGTTCACTTTTTTTTTTCCAGAGGAAGAGCAGACGTACGTTACAGAACTTTTTAAATTATTGAGTCTGCAAATCCACTCTTCTTCCCTCAACACTCGTAATATTAATCATCTGAAGCATCCAATTATCAAACAGCCGCTTTTACGCCTCGGATATCAAGGTTAAAACAATGGAATATGGACACGGTTTGACAGTTCCCGTCGTGTTATGATCTACAAAGAAGAAAAAAATATAACCGACTCCTTTTCTTCCTCTTACAGGTATATGCTGTAATGGAGGGAAGATTAAAGACTTCTTGTCGTGACAAGTAAGAAGAAAGCGAGCGATATTCAACTGACAAGATTAACAAAACCCATGGTGGAAGGGAAGAGCTTCAAACAGACACCAAAGCCCAGGACCGCAAGGGAGGGACGCAAACAGCCCGCCGTCCCACTCCACCATCCCTCTGTCTGTCTGCTCCTCTTCCCCGGCTGTCCGCAGTGCTGTCTGTTTGTCTACACCTGACAGTATATCCGTCTAGCTAGCCTTCATCTCCCACCAGCTCCTGGTATACATCTTCACGATAACATTGAGCGGAGCCCCTCAGGACCTCTTCTACCTGAGACAGTTGGCGCTACACATTCAAGCGGTTCCCCGCTCCATGCGCGCTTTGCGGCGGTAGTGATTGTCACCACAGGGAGTCTGTTAGCATTAGCATTAGCTTAACAGTTGACGATATTTATGTTCATTGTTCTGTATCTATCTATAACTGTCTTAATTAGTGCTGCTCTTCTGAAAGTGGCGATGGTGGACGTTTTTTCCACGTGCTGATCAGTACATAGCAGCTAACAGCAGATGTGTTGTCCCGTCTTTCGCGGCAGCAGCCATAGCCCAAGTGGTCTGTGCTAGTTCGGCTGTAGAGCTGTGTTAGTGGGGAGATGGGGCGTGGATGTCAGTTAGAGACTACATTTTACCCCCACTTTTGGGAGTAGTCACTGACTGCCTTCCAATTCATCTGTTGCAAGTGATTTTGTTGTTGTAGCTGTGCAACAGGCACTAGGTGTTTTTTTGTGTCAAAAAACTTGACTCAACCTGTCGTCATGGGCATTAAGTCTTTAACCAGAAAAGCAATGCCATTGAAATAACATGGAACATATTTTATTTTACATGGGTAAAGGCATATATATATATATATTTATGTGTATATTTATTTTTATGAAACACATTTCTACTGACATCTTTTTAGAGTTTGCCCTGACACTTTAAGTGCTGATTGGAGCGTTACATTTAGTAAGCTGACAGTCAACATAGACATTCAAGAACAACTTGTGGAGCTATGGGTGAGTAACAGCAGTTTACTTTATGTATGTGTGTATTGCTATAAATCCGTACCTTGCAGGAATATTACAAGAGTCGTGTTAGGTGTGTGTGTGTGTGTGTATGTGTGTGTGTGTGTTTGTATGTGTGTGCATGCTTGTGTGTGTGTGCGTGTGTGTGTGTGTTTGTTTGGGTGCTGTATGTGTGTGTGTATGTGTGTGCGTGTGCGTGTGCGTGTGTGTGTGTGTGTTGCTGTGTTTTTTGCATGTGTGTGTGTGTGTGTGCACGGGCCCCTGAGTGTGTCTGTTATCATTCAGACAAGCTGTCACACCTCTTCTCTGCTATTCCCTGTGGGTTGATTATTATAGAGCTGTTATCACACATACACACGTACACACTCACACTAACCAACACACATCAGGTTTACACTAAGCATATACACCAAATCACACACACACACACACACACACACACACACACACGCACACACACACACACTCCTTCACACACGTGCGCATACAGAGAAATAGGATCAAACAGACACACTGTCATCACGGTGCCTGTGATGCTGACTGGTGTGCAGGACATCACACTGCTCGCTTTTCACCACTGCAACTTTAATTAGAAAACAGGAGATGTGGTGTGTGTACTTGTGTGCATGTGTGTGTGTGTGTGTGTGCGTGTGTGAGTGTGTGTTTACAAACGTATTCATATGTGTGTGTGTGTGTGTGTGTGTGTGTGTGTGTGTGTGAGTGTGTGTGTGTGTGTGTGTGTGTGTGTGTGTGTGTGTGTGTGTGTGTGTGTGTGTGTGTGTGTTGGGATGTACTACTCAGAGCCAATCAAGCTCTTGACAGTAATCAAGTCCAGTCAAGACTGACATGGACTTCTGATTAGCATCTAATCAGAAGTGCTCTCACAACACAACACACGCTGGTTCAGAGACACTAGCTCACTCCCAGCTTGGTGATGCACAACCTAGAGCAGGGACACACTCTATATTGGATCTCCGCTCATCCTATAGCTGTATTAATGTGTAGAGATCTAGTCCATGCAGTATATGTCTATTGATACACACATATATCTAAGCCAAAACCAGTGTAAAATCACAGCACACTGGTAAGCTGATTTATGCATACACACACATATATCTATTGATCTATATATATCTGTCTATCTGTATATCTATCCATCTATTTATCTATCTTTCTATCTATCTATCCATCAGTCCATCTGTCTATCTATCTGTCTTTTTATTCTGATACATATACCTGTATATCAGTGTATTTATCGACGGGCAGAAATAGTTAGATGCAGATTGGGATATATCTATCTATTGTGTAGATATCTACAGTATATAGATATATCGATAAATTAAATAGCTTTAGTCACTCTCAGATCCCCACCACGTCTTTCCCATCATGTTGTGGTGGCTGTGCAGTCTGAGCCCTGCATGCTGCATGCTGGCTCGGTAATTCCCCCTGACAACTGTGTTAATGGATGACAATAGCAGAGAGGGGAGAACCATATGTCTGGGCCCGGGGCAGCCAGGAGAATGACAGGGACCCACAAAGAGAGGCATCGAGGGGTACACAGAGGGGTACACAGGGGGGTACAGAGAGGGGCACAGAGAGGGGTCCAGAGAGGGAGAGGGGTACACAGAGGGGTACACAGAGGGGTCCAGAGAGGGGCACAGAGAGGGGTCCAGCGAGGGAGAGGGGTACACAGAGAGGGGTCCAGAGAGGGGCACAGAGAGGGGCACAGAGAGGGAGAGGGGTCCGGAGAGGGGTCCAGAGAGGGAGAGGGGTCCAGAGAGGGGCACAGAGAGGGGTCCAGAGAGGGAGAGGGGTCCAGAGAGGGAGAGGGGTCCGGAGAGGGGCACAGAGAGGGGTCCAGAGAGGGAGAGGGGTCCAGAGAGGGAGAGGGGTCCGGAGAGGGGCACAGAGAGGGAGAGGGGTACACAGAGAGGGGCACAGAGAGGGGTCCAGAGAGGGAGAGGGGTCCAGAGAGGGGTCCAGAGAGGGGTCCAGAGAGGGAGAGGGGTCCAGAGAGGGAGAGGGGTCCGGAGAGGGGCACAGAGAGGGAGAGGGGTACACAGAGAGGGGTCCGGAGAGGGGTCCAGAGAGGGAGAGGGGTCCAGAGAGGGAGAGGGGTCCGGAGAGGGGTCCAGAGAGGGAGAGGGGTCCAGAGAGGGGTCCAGAGAGGGGTCCAGAGAGGGGTCCAGAGAGGGGTCCAGGAACAGAGAGGGAGAGGGGGAGGAGAGAAGAGGGGATGAAGATTTGAAGAGAGAAATGGGGAGAAAGATGTGAAAGATAAAACCTATAAAAGAGAGTCTGAAAGATGGAGGATATGGCAGCTCCATGGCTCCTCTATCTTTACCTTCTTTCTTTCTTCTTTAGAGTTGTAAGAGATTACAGCAGGGCTTCAGATCATTTCCTTTGCTGCACCCTGCAAATGTGCTTGCAGACTTTGCTGCAAGTGCAAAGTCTTGGTGCAGGAGGATCAGTGTATCGATGACAGCCTATTGACACATCAGTTTGACAGGATTTAGGCCTCATCCTTTGTTTTTCAAATGAGCCTAACTGAAATCATAAGAACCTTCTTGTCTTTTTATAGTTTACATATATATATATATATAATTGTGTTGTTTATACAATTACTAAGTAACCTATTGAATAAGAAAATATTATTATAAAGTAGCTGCTACTGGTACCGCAATACGAATAAAAGTTTGAACAAAGGAAGATAAGCATCTTCAAGCAATTATCCCCTCCAGCAAATGCAAAATATACATATATATATATTTTTTGTATATCAAGGTCATAAACTCTTCTTTTCTTCTAGTCTTCTCCCACCAACTAATACATCTGGATAAGCATTGTTATGGCTGTTCCATAATGATAGTACAGCCCATTGTCACTAAATATTTCCCAAAACAGGAAAATTCTTCAGCTTTGAACTATGTTTTTTCTGGGTTTTTAGGAACCTAAAGACCTTCACAATCATTCCTTCTGCTTCTCCGGCGGTGGCAGAAATTAGCATCACTGAAACAAATTTACATTTGAAGAACTTCCTAAAATACTACAGTAAGCAGTGGTATTTGAATTTGAATAGTGGTCAATTGGGCATGTCCTGAATAATTTTAGCTGAGATGCTGCGTTGTGGTGCTGCCAATCAGCCTTGCTATGGTGGGAAATAGAAAGTCTTTTATATGAGATGCCAATGGTCCACTTATAGCGTTCATCAAATCCTTCCATCCTCAACTTTCTTGTTTCCATCCCATCTCTCTGCCTCTCTCTCCTCCCTCTCATCTCTCTCTCATTCAGCTCCCTGTTGTCCACTCCTTTCTTTGTCTAAAGATAGACACACTCCAAAAAATACCCCTATCATTCACACTCTCACACAGGCACATACAAAGACACACACACACACACACACACACACACACACACACACACACACACACACACACACACACACGTGTGCATACACACTTATGAACACACACACACACACACCAATATACACACACTCCTGCAAATTATTTAGCTTGCTGACCCCTTTGAGAGGGACAGGAGAGGAGGCCAAACATTAGACAGGATGGGAGTTAAAAAGTGAGCCATCGAGAGAGGAGGGGGGAGGAGGAGAGGGGTGGGGGGAGGGTTGGGGAGGGGGAGGGGAGTTGGAGGGAGAGAGGAGAGGATGTAAGGAGAGGGAGAGAGGGGTGGGAGCGAGAGAGAGAGAACATGAGATGATGGAAGGGAGGGAGAGAGGAGGGGAGGGAAGGGAGGGAGGGAGAAAGGAGAGGAAGGAATGGGAGGGAGAGAGGAGGGGAGGGGAGGGGACAGCTTATTGAAATGGAAATGGAACAGGCCAATTAAAACGTTTCACTCTGAGCTTGTTTGCATCCGGCGCTTGTCTCTTAGATATTATATATACAGCACATTATAGATTGATGAATATGAATGCAACTGGCTCCTCAATCTTGGCACATCCACTACTAAACACCGTCAAGCAAGGTGTAAATAAATACACACACACACACACACACACACACACACACACAGTATAAATACATATACATGGACGGCATGATCCGAATCATAAACATTTGATTTCACACCTATTCCATAATCATCTGTACCACAGGTACTGAGGATTGTTGAATCTAACAGGTATATCACTCTGTTTTTAAAGATAACAGAACATATATGCAATATACCCTTTATCAGAAGTGGATCATTGTGCTAACCAAGATTGAATTCTCAAGGCCTACAACAGTGTCATTTTGTTCTGAATTGATGGGCAATGTGTTACGGGTCCGTCGTAAATAAACAATACAATTTTTAAACCAGCACTAATATAGGTAACTATTTACAGCCCCTGTAAGCCCCCTTGTAAGAGCAACCCTGATACAATAAACATATAGAAAGGTGTAAACATATGTTATTTACTTCCATAGAAAGAGAATAACCTGATAGAGACTAAGTTCAGACTGTGTAAAAAATACTAAATCATGATCAATGGAGCAGGTGCTAAGGGATGATGTGAAAGATAAACAATCGTAACTTTGTGACCTAAACAGACACTTGCCGACAAACATTTACATTTTACATTTACATTTAGGGCATTTAGCAGACGCTTTTATCCAAAGCTACTTACAATAAGTACATTTGTCATAAGAAGTGAAACAATATATCGCCGTTGGTACAGTAAAGACATTCATAGAACCAAGTGCAAGTACTAACAATCGCCAGGCTAACCCCATTCCCTGTATACAGCAGTGATAGCTACCTACTGCAGATGCTACACAACTAAGTACATGCTACACAACATGCATACACAACACAATTAAGTACATGCTACACAATTAAGTACAATGAATGAATACAACCTGCATTAAGTGCGTTCATCAAGTGCCAGGACATACAACAAACAATAGTGCAACAGACAAATAAGGGACTCGTTCCACCACTGTGGTCCCAAGATAGAGAAGAGTTGTGATTTAGCTGATCGACCTTTGGTTGCTCTTAGTGATAGCAGTACCAGACGTCCAGCTGAGGTAGTTGAGCGGAGGGATCGAGCTGGGGTGTGTGGTTTGACCAAGGCTTGGAGGTAGGCAGGGGCAGTTCCATCGACTGCCTTGTATGCCAGTACCATCCTCTTGAATCTGATGCGAGCTACTACAGGGAGCCAGTGGAGGTGGCGGAAGAGGGGAGTCACGTGGGAGAATTTAGATAGGTTGAACACGAGGCGCGCTGCTGCGTTCTGGATACGCTGCAGAGGTTTAATAGCAGAGACCGGGAGTCCAGCTAGGAGCGAGTTGCAGTAGTCCAGGCGGGAGATGACCAGCGCTTGGACTAGAAGCTGAGCTGCTTCCCTTGTGAGGAAGGGCTGTATCCTGCGGATGTTGTAAAGTGCAAATCTGCAGGATCGGGCCACTGTGGTGATGTTGGCGCCAAGGTTTCTGGCAGTTGGAGACGAAGATACAGTGATGTTCTCGACAGTGACCAGTAAGTCCAAGTGAGGGCAATCTCTCCCCGGTATTAGGAGGAGCTCAGTCTTGTTGAGGTTAAGCCTCAGGTGATGGGCAGTCGTCCAAGTGCTGACGTCTGCCAGACATTCAGATATGCGCGTTGCAATCAGGGCTTTGTCAGAGGAGGGGAATGAGAGGAATAGCTGGGTGTCGTCAGCATATCAGTGATATGAAAAACCGTGTGATGTAATTACAGAGCCTAGAGATCTGGTATAGAGGGAGAACAGAAGGGGCCCCAGTACAGAGCCTTGAGGGACACCAGTGTCAAGTGTGCAAGGTTTGGACAGGGAGCCATTCCATGTGACCTGATAGGTGCGATTCGACAGGTAAGATGTGAACCAGGATAGGGCAGATTTAGCAATGCCAAGTTCGACGAGAGTGGCAAGGAGGATCTGGTGGTTCACCGTGTCAAATGCTGTGGACAGGTCGAGGAGAATGAGAACAGATGAGAGGGACGAGGCTCTGGCAGAATGGAGGGACTCAGTCACTGTGAGGAGAGCCGTCTCAGTGGAGTGTGCCTTCTTGAAGCCTGACTGGTGAGGGTCAAGCAAGTTGTTATGTGAGAGATAGGAGGACAGTTGGTTAGAGATGGCACGTTCAAGTGTTTTAGAGAGGAATGAAAGAAGAGATACTGGTCTGTAGTTCTGGATCTCGTGGTGTCAAGGGTTGGTTTTTTGAGGAGAGGCTTTATTCTGGCAGTCTTGAAAGACGCCGGAACAATGCCTGAAGTGAGGGAGGAATTGATGAGGGAAGTGAGAAATGGCAGGAGGTCGACCGAGATGGTCTAGAGGAGAGAGGAAGGGATAGGGTCAAGAGGGCAGGTGGTGGAGTGGTTGGAGTTAACTATTCTATTGACTTCTTCGGAGGTGAGGGGGATAAAGTGGGTAAAAACAGAGGTGGGGATGGGTGGAGGGAGGATGGTGGGTGGAGGGAGGATGGTGGCAGGGGTAAAAGTGGAGCTGATATCCTTCACATTCTGGGTAAAGTAGGTGACAAAGTCGTCAGCAGTGAGGGAGGAAGGAGGCGGAGGGGAGGGAGGGGTGAGGAGGGAAGAGAACATGGAAAATAGTTTCCTTAGGTTGGAGGCGGAGGAGTTGATTTTAGACCGGTAGAAAGTTGATTTGGCTGTTGACACAGTGGAGGTGAAATCTGAGAGAAGGTGAAGATAGTGAGATAGGACAGTCTGATCTCTTCCATTTTCTCTTCAGCTACCCGCAACTCTGCTCTATAAGACTGCAGAGATTCGGACAGCCAAGTTGGAGGGGGTGAGGATCGTGCAGGTCTGGAGTGGAAGGGACAGAGGGAGTCCAAGGAGGAGGAGAGGGAGGATAGCATAGTGTCTGAGGCTTCCTCAGTGGATAGTTGGGAGAATTGTTCGAAAGAAGGTAGTGAGGACTGAACAGTTGAGACAAACTAGAGATAGAAACTAGGGAGAGAGATTTCAGGTTACGGCGGCTGGTGACAATGTGAGGGCTAGAGAGGAGGGAAGGAGAGGACTTCAGGGGGAGAGAAAAAGCAACAAAGTGATGGTCAGATACGGGGAGCGGGTGACAGAGAGAGCCGAGGTACTGCAGAACCTTGTGAATATCAGGTCAAGTTGGTTACCAGCCTTGTGTGTGGGGGGAGAAGTGAAGAGTGTCAAGTCAAAAGTGGCGAAAAAGTTGCTTAGTTCAGGTGAGTGTAACTTCTCTGGCAGGATGTTGAAGTCGCCAAGAATAACAAGTGGTGTGCCATCTTCTGGAAAGCAGCTGAGGAGGGCATCCATCTCGTCATAGAAATCACAGAAGGGACCTGGAGGGCAGTAGATCACTACAATGAAGAGCTGGATAGGCAGGGTGACAGTGACAGCGTGGAGTTCAAATGCAGATCTGGCCAAGTGTTCTAGTGGAAGAACATGGTAGGACCACTTCGGCGAGATGAGGAGTCCAGTCCCTCCTCCTCGCCCCGATGGTCTTGGGGTGTGTGAGAATGAGAAGGTGGTGGAGAGGGCAGCAGGAGTAGCGGAGTTCTCTGGAGTGGTCCAAGTCTCTGTAAGGGCCAGGAAGTGGAGGGTCATCAGGGATGCGTAGGCCGAAATGGAGTCAGCCTTCTTGACCGCTGATTGGCAGTTCCAGAGTCCTCCCATCACTTCGAGGTCGGTGTAGGTAGAGGGCGATGGGTGGCACAGATTGGACGGGTTGCGAGCAGAGGATCTGTAGTGGCGTCTCCTCTGGTTAGAGACCCTGACGGTGATAGAAGTACGACACATAGCTACAATATGGCCGGCCTCCCCGGGCCTCCTCGAGGGACTCCCAGAGACTCCCTTTGTCTTTGTTTCCCGGGTCTTCCTTTTCTGGGTCCTGACACTACCGCTGACGCTAATAAAACTAGCCTTTAAATACACAAGGGAGCTCAGGCAGCCGTAGCTCCGCCCAGCAATCAAGCCTATTGTCGTCACCTTGTGACTGAAACTAGCTTGAATGACCTCTTACTAACAACAACAACCACAACACTGCAACAACCACAACACAGCAAAAACCAACACAGCAGCAACAGAGTTAAAGTTAGTCTAAGCAATTGTAATGCTAATACACTAGAGTTCTAGTATCAAGACTCACCTACAGCCAGATATGAGACAACCTTCTTAAAGACAGATATAAATGTACAAACAACATGTACAAATGTAAATGTACAAACAACATGTACATGTACAAACAAACATAAATGTTTTTTTTTAATTATAATGAGCAATGAGTCTCAATAACGGCAGGTCTCAGTAATAATAAGCTAATTCTTGCAATGCAAACACCAATCTGTCTGCATCAGTTGTGATTTGCTAAAGACTGGATGCAATTGAATATTTAAAAAATGTAATATGCAAAAAAACTAAGAATATTCATCTTTCATTAGCAGGATAAGATTTTTTTTTTACTGCTCTGGTTGAATACACTCTGCTGGTTTGTTGTTGGCACTGTGTTCCACATTTTAGGATGAAAATGAATAGTGTCTGAAATAAAGCTAATGGCCGTGTTGTCCCAGTCCCTCGTAGCGCTCCGGCTCGTTATGAAGCTCAGAGGTTTGTTGTGTGCAGTACCAGTGCCAAAACAGAACAATGGCCGTTTAAAGAGGAAGATGAACTCAAGCTGCCTGTTTCCACAGGGGGGTGGCCTATCAGGGACATCACACAACTCCAAATAATATTAATAATAATAGAGTTGGGGGGTTTGAAGTTAGTCAGTAAAATGTATTTAAATAGCACATTTACTGACTTTAGGGCTTTAAAGGATAAAAACACATACTGTTGACATGTCTCCATATTCAGACAACAAGAATTTACATTTCATTCACACTCATTTCATTCACATTCACAGTCCAGTCCCTCCTCAATATTTTGAGGGCCATATCTGGAGGAGTGCTCCTCAACATGTGGCTCACGACCCCTAGTTAGGGAGTGAGGGCATTTTGAGTCACTCGAAGACCATATGCCAAAAGTTACAAAGAACAAACAAAGAAGCCCATGCATTAACTCATATTTCAATGTAAATGTGTTTCAAACGCAAATAACTATTCCAGCCCCAAGTTCAACCCCTTTTAGTTTGCTCAATGTTTTTAACAGTATAAAGTTGATTGCTGCCATGTTGGTTAATCCATTCTTTATGTTGGGGTTGTGACTTCATGACTACGTAACACGTGTGTGTCCTGATGCAGGACCGGTTGAGAGCAGCACCCTGGACGTACGCGTGAGCGTGGCTCTGGAT
>NC_140278.1:2246562-2249062 GCF_964030765.1 Micromesistius poutassou
CTCCCTCTTTCTCTCTCTCTCTGGTAATGCAAGCTAACACACTATTATAACCTAATGCTAAAGCTCTCGGTATCACATAATTAGCCGTTACCCTATTCTGGGACGTTATTAGCCGCTAACACCGGCGCCCTCCCTTAATGCTAATGCGGCGGCGGCGGCGGCAGGTAGCGCTGAGAGGCCTGAGCGCGCGCGCCCATCCAGGATTAGAAGGGAGCGCTCTAATCCATTGTTAGCTTGCGGCAGAGGCATACATCCACCTCCAAAGCACTCTGCATGCTGCGTGACAGCTATAGCTTTATACTCCCCCACGTCCCCTCGTCTGGTCGTGTAATCTACTTCTTCTAGGAAGGCACACAGTTGCACCGTATTTAACATGAGCTGCATTTACGCACAGCAGGTGTTTTACAGACACGTCCGTTTTATTCCAATTTGAGGATGACAAGGAAAGTAAATGTTGACATGTGGGGGAGAGGGGGGGTATCTTCGCAGTGAACAGCGCCTAGTAAACAGCGGGTCTCCAGAACAAAAGATATTCTCGTGTCCAATTGTGCGCATTGTTTCACTTATCCGCTACTTTGTCATTTGAGTGACTAATGCAACATCGCATTATTGCCTTTCACTATTAACTCACCTCATAACGGACTGCATGACACAATGGGAAGACAAATAGAGACAGACAGACAGAGTAGCAGAGAGACAGGTGTGCAGGTCAGGTGTGGAGGAGGACAGAGAGAGAGAGACAGAGAGAGAGAGAGGGGGGGGGTGTGAGAGGTGTGAGACAACCAGGTAAACAACAGCAAAAAAAAACAGAGAACAGCACGTATCTTGAAGTCAGACTTCCAGATAGAAAACAGACAACCTAAGTAATGCCCTTTGGTTTTGTGGTTATCAACCTGCGATAAGAGAAGAGTGCAGAGAGGCGGAGAAGTTTGTGATAGCAGAGGAAGGAAGAGAGGGAGATGGGAGGAGGAGGACACATGGGGAGAGGGCAGGGGGGAGGAATGGTGGCTAGAGAAAACAATGGAGGTATACGGGGGGAGGGAGGGAGGGAGGGAGTGGGCAAAGAAGGGGAGGAAAGAGAGGGTGATCGGGACAAGCAGAGGCACAGGAAAGGGGGAAGGGGGTAGAGGGGGGAGGAGGGGGGAGCAGAGGAGTGGAGAGATAATGTACTGCAGGCTGATTAATGTGAAAGGCGTCTGAGTCCTGAATACTTATGAAGCAGATGTCAATGGTTCTTTACCCCGCAAGGTTAAAGCTCCATTGGGTGGCATGGGGGGGGGGGGGGGGGTGAGATGGCGAGATGAAGGTTAGAAGAACAAGCAAGGGTCGGGGAGGGGGGAGAGGGGGCGAGGTAACCTGCAATGTAACATGGCCGTGAAGGAAATAGAAGAGAAGAGAAAGCTAAACATACCGTGTAGCTCAGAGAGCTACTAAATAGTGAATTGCAATGAGAAGGCAATTTTCTGAAAGCTGTTGTTTGGCTACCCCCTATATAATGAGGAAGCACATCGGGACGAATCCACAACACAGCAGAGAGAGGGTGAAGCCTCAGAGTGTGACCGGCCCGCTACGTCTCCCTGGGTTTAGTCCCCTTTAGCGTGGGCTATCGACGACCGCAGCGGTAACCCGGCGACCGCCCGCGACTCTTCACCTCTCACCCCCCCCCCCCCCAGGACTGACAGTGACCGCACAGCTTGACCGCCGGGGGGGGGGGGGGGGGGGGGGGGGGGGGGGGGGGGTGCGGAGGTAATAAGCCGCGTGGGACGCAGCCAATGGACCCCCGGGGGGGCTGGAGGAGAGGTCAGCGAGGAGAGGTCAAGAGCAGGGCTCCCCTCCGCACGGCCAGTCACCACGAGGGCAGGGGCTCGATGGCTGATTGACCGACTGGATCGGCCACGTGAGCTCATCAGTCCTGGGGGGCGGGGGGGGGGGGGGCGGGGGGGGGGGGGCTGGGAGAGATGGAAGGAGGACCGTTTTAACAACACACACATAGTTGTTGAGGGATAGGACAATTCTCTAATAGCACAGTAGCAACTTGATACAGCGTTTTAGAGAGAGAAAGTGGGAGAGAGAAAGGGACAGAGCGAGAGAGAGAGAGGGAGACAAAAGAGAGGAGTGTAGAGGTTGTTCTTCCAGAGGAATAGATGAAAAGGCAGAGAGACCTTGCCGTGATTCTCATCCAAGAGGGTTAACAAATAAAGGACATGGTCCATCCATCACTGCGTAATGATGAAGGGAGAGAGAGGGAGAGAGGATGGAGGCGGGGTTAGGGAGAGGGTAGGATAAGATGCATTATCATGGACAGATGGTTGTACCTTAGTTGATGCTTCCACCCTGCAAAAATAGACACCCGGGGTCATTCAGAGCTGAGACTCTTCAACTGGTTCGAGGTTAGACTGTATGACCAATATGACAAGTCTTACATGAAATGTGGAATTACTGAACACTGGAGATCTGTACCTCACGTATCATTCCTCACTCAGCTTCACTTACTCTTTCG
>NC_140278.1:2251562-2256562 GCF_964030765.1 Micromesistius poutassou
TGTCTCTCTTTCTCTCTTCACTCTGCTTGTTGTACATTAGTCATTCACTCACAAATTCATATTCAACATATGTGTAATGAACAGTCAGGGGGTAATTTAATGTCACTTATGTGGGTAAGGAAATAACTATGCTTTTAGTTAAAATATTCAACTAGTAGCTCTGTATGACTGGATCAGCTTTTCAGAATAGAAAGCCGTGTGTGTGTGTGTTCCTGTATGCGTGCGTCTGTGTGTGTGTGTGTGTGTGTGTGTGTGTGTGCATGTGTGTGTGTGTGTGTGTGTCCCAGTGTTTTTCTAATGAGCATATGTCAGAGCTGATACCCATGCTAACACCCGGTGGTGGTTTGTTGCCCACATCCTGCAAGGCTCCCAGGCTGGTCTAGGAGGTCAACATCTGGGCCGGGACCGGTGCACTTTCAAAGGCTCACCTCCTCACATGCCTCCACAGATCACATGGCTCAGAGGCTTTCGCGTGAGCGGCTGAATCCACTGTTCATGTCTTAGTCGCTCCATCCTGGCCACTCTGGTCTCGGTGTGGAGCCGAGCTGGGTTTGAGCTCAGAGCCGACAGACAGAGCGCCCACAGTTGTGTTCTGAACCCAGCTTTGAAGAGAACGAAGGCACTGTTGCTGCTGTCGCTGTCGGCGATGATAGTGGCAGACCTGAGAGAGCCGCACGCGAGACGCAGGAACCGGCTGCTGATTGGAGACGCATCCCAGCTCAGGCTGGCTGGGTGACAAGACACCACCGGCCTGAGCCGGAACGCGTCTTCAGTCAACACCAGCTCATTCTGATGGTGTGTTATCACCTCCTTATCCCTGCACGTGCACGTTTAGGTATGTGCTTGTGTGTGTGTGTGTGTGTGTGTGTGTGTGTGCCTGTGTGTGTGTGTGCCTGTGTGTGTGTGCCTGTGTGTGTCTGTGTCGTTGTGTGTGTTCATGCCTGTTTGTGATCTGAATTCATGGTACTATTTGTCTCTATTGGTCCAACAGAACAAGGTGGTTGTGTGTAACCATGTATGTCACTTTGAAACATCACAGGGGACCTGGTGTTATAGCCAGAGGCCTCTGAGGTATGTGTGTGTGTGCGCGCGCGTGTGTGTGTGTGTGTGTGTGTGTGTGTGTGTGTGTGTGTGTGTGTGTGTGTGTGTGTGTGTGTGTGTGTGTGTGTGTGTGTATTTGTGCGTGTCTGTCTGTGTGGTTAAAGAACCATGACTGAGTTAGAGGCATGGGAAGGTCACCTCACGTGCACGGCGCTGTGGAAGCGTGCACGATGTTAGTGCACGTGAAGCCAAGCACCAGCAGTCTCTCAAGGACAACAAAATGCTTATCCAGTAGAAATAGAGAAAAGAAGGTAATAGAGCTCACTGCTTGTTCTCTCTCTTTCTCCCTCTCTCTGTCCCTCCCCCCTTTCTTTCTCCTCCCTCTCTCCCTCTCTCGCTTTTTCTCCCTCTCATTGTCCCTCTCCCCCTTATGCTCCCTATATTTCTGCTCTTTATACCTCTCCTCCTCCCTCTCCCTCTCCCCCTCTTTCTACCTCCCTTCCTCTATCTGAACCTCTCCTTTTCCCTCTCTTCACCCCTATCCCCCTCTCTCTTCCTCCATCCCTCTCTCGGCCTCTTTCTCCTTCTCTGTCCCTCTCTCCCTCTCTTTCTCCCTTATCTGTCCTTCTCCCTCTCTCTTTCTTTTTTACTCCCTGTCTGTCCTTCTCCCCCATGTCCTCCCCTTCTCGATCCCTCTCTCCCTTATTCTCCAACTCTTTTTCCTCCCTTTCTCCCTCTGTCTGTACCTCTCCCCTCCATCCCCCCATCTCTCTCCCTCTCTCTTTCCCTCTCCACCTCCCTTTCTCCCCCTCTTTCTCCCCCTTCCCTCTCTTTCTCAAAACCCTCTCCCACTGTGTTCCTTTTCAACAAACGCACTTACACTCTTACACGAACACTTACCTTTTACTATCAACATATCATCCAAATATGTATAGATATGGATGGGCATGGATGCAAAAAAAGGAAATGTATGCAAATAAATCGGCACATGTGGGCATTGCATACCAAAGACAAAAGCAGAGTATTACCATAAGAGGTAATTGAATGTGATCTGTTTGGTGTGCTGCTTGTGTGTACCCTTGTCTGTACCCGTATGAAGAGTGTTGTTAAAGGAGCTGTCCTCTCCTTGCAGCCTCCTCACTGTCTTCCCTGCCACGGGTGATTCAGCTGTTGTTTCTCATTATAAAATCCACCTTATTGGGTTTCCTATTATTCCGATCTGCTCCAAGCAACCAGAATGCCCTGCGTGTGCTTGCACGTATCTATGCACATGAATATATGTGCATGTCTGTGCGTTTGTGTGTGTGTGCAAGTGTGGGTGTGTGCATGTGCGTGTGTGCACACACAATGGTAAACTGCAGTCATTGCCTCTAACCTTTTCTCCCTGTCTCCACTCAGGTGTTTGTCTCTTCTCTCTCATCATTATCAAAACAACTTCCTTTCCCCTTCATCCCGCCTATTCGTTCTCCCTCGATCTCCCCCTCACCTCTGTCTATCTTCCTCCTTATCTCTCTCCCTTCTGCCTCACCCTCTTTCTCTTTACTTTTCTCTCTCATTATCCAACAGCTTGGAGCAACCAGTCAGCCATATGTGAGTGGAGCTGCCACCTCACACTGTTAGCTTCTATTACGTTGAGTCTACTAACTATCCGCCCTAAACTTTGCCTTAAACCTTTGGTTATTCCTGTCCTTTTTAACAGTCCAACTAATTATCCAAGCACCAGTATTCACCCAGATATGCAGCTGTCTCGTAGTGTCTCCGCTGTGCAAATTCCATTTATTTCTCAACACTACCTACGCTATTATAAAAAAATATATAAAGTCTAATTAGCAAGACAGCAAGGCCACCATATGTGAATTTATTTTCATGTTTTACTTAAACCATAAGCTGCCTAATTTGTCTGTCTCTGTACTTTACTCTAATAAGATATGTATATGTGCATGTGTTGTGTGTGCATGTGTGTGTGTGTGTGTGTGTGTGTGTGTGCGCGTGTGTGCATGTGTGTGTGTGTGTGTGCATGTGTGTGCGTGTGTGTGTGTGTTATATTACATAGCTGATATATATTTATCGATATGATGTCATTTGAACACATTGTCCATGGAAAGAGCACAAAGCAAGATTACATATTTCCTCACCTTGTGCATGGACAGTAGTTCACCAAACAAACTGTATGAGGTTTGAAATGTATTTTGTCTTCAGTCCTTCCAGAGTTATACCTGGCCAGACAACATACCAGCTGCACAACGCAGGTGTGTGAATAAGCCACGGAAAATAAGCCCGGGTTGGACTACAACAGAGAAAAGCCATGTTATGGACTGTTCTAGAAAACATTTACTTGTGGTCATTTTTTACCTAAAGCTTGAATGTGAACTTTGTAGATACCTGTGATTAATGAGCGGATAGGGCTTCATCACTTAGCTCAAGGACGTCTACAGGTAAACTGATGGCATTACACCACAACAAACACATTTAGACACAGCTGAAATGTGCTTCATGCCGTCCATTTGCTTCCTGTATCAAAAACGATATCCAGGGAAGGGAACTCAAGCACACGCAAGAGGCCATACTTTCCTACTGATAGCACTGTCTGACGTGTGTCTCATCGTCTCCACAATGATAATGACCCTCATACTGATAGCACTGTCTGACGTGTGTCTCATCGTCTCCACAATGATAATGACCCTCATACTGATAGCACTGTCTGACGTGTGTCTCATCCTCTCCACAATGATAATGACCCTCATACTGATAGCACTGTCTGACGTGTGTCTCATCCTCTCCACAATGATAATGACCCTCATACTGATAGCACTGTCTGACGTGTGTCTCATCCTCTCCACAATGATAATGACCCTCATACTGATAGCACTGTCTGACGTGTGTCTCATCGTCTCCACAATGATAATGACCCTCATACTGATAGCACTGTCTGACGTGTGTCTCATCCTCTCCACAATGATAATGACCCTCATACTGATAGCACTGTCTGACGTGTGTCTCATCCTCTCCACAATGATAATGACCCTCATACTGATAGCACTGTCTGACGTGTGTCTCATCCTCTCCACAATGATAATGACCCTCATACTGATAGCACTGTCTGACGTGTGTCTCATCCTCTCCATAATGATAATGACCCTCATACTGATAGCACTGTCTGACGTGTGTCTCATCGTCTCCACAATGATAATGACCCTCATACTGATAGCACTGTCTGACGTGTGTCTCATCCTCTCCACAATGATAATGACCCTCATACTGATAGCACTGTCTGACGTGTGTCTCATCCTCTCCACAATGATAATGACCCTCATACTGATAGCACTGTCTGACGTGTGTCTCATCGTCTCCACAATGATAATGACCCTCATACTGATAGCACTGTCTGACGTGTGTCTCATCCTCTCCACAATGATAATGACCCTCATACTGATAGCACTGTCTGACGTGTATCTCATCCTCTCCACAATGATAATGACTAGGGGTTTCCCACGGGTGCCAACATGATGTGTTCGAGTGGTGAACCCAGACCAATTAGACGCCTCGCCTGGCTCTTAATTACTGTTTGGAGGAGGCTGCTGGTCATTTTAATTACCGGGACAATAATGTGCCTCATTGTTCCTTAACAGTACAGCACATTGGAGAAGAACAAAAACGATAAGACACAAAAGCAATACATTCTAGTGAAGAAGAGATAGCTGAAGGCACTTACGCAAAAATGTTTTTAAATGAACTGCATCTAAACGTAGATCATTATCTTTAAGAAGATCATTAAATGGAAACGCTGTTGAAATCTTTTGTCACATAATGCTGAATACAAACTCATCCCAGCAGCCATCTGGATGTACTGTTAAAATGGCGACTACTGGTAAGGACTGATTATGAGGCTCGCAGTAACCAAATATTAAAAGCTTTTACATTCAAGGAGCAACAGTTTATAAACTGATCGATTTACCTAT
>NC_140278.1:2261562-2311562 GCF_964030765.1 Micromesistius poutassou
GGGGGGCAATCGTGCCAGATAAACCCTGGTCAAACCTCCTGTAGTACGAGGCCAAGCCTCGCCGGATCTCGTCAGCTGCTTCTGGTTGTTGGGGGTGGGCCAGTCTGTGACAGCTTGCATCTTCTCATCCATGGTGCCGATGCCCTCCCCCCCACCCTGTGGCACAAGAAGGCATAAAGTAGCTCTTCTCGGGTTGCAGCTTCAGGCCAGCAGCTCGAATTACCTCCAGCACCCACCACAGGGACTCCAGGGCAGATTCAATGGAGGTGCCATGCACCAGGATGTCCTTGATGTACACCAGGCACTGCTGACAGTGAATACCAGAGAGCACCTTGTCCGTCCAGCATTAAAAAGTCCAAAGCTGAACTGCCACAGCCTTCACCCGGTGCAGAGGGCGGTCTTGGGTCTGGCCTCTATGGAGAGAGGTAGCTGATAATAGCCACAGGTCCAAAGAGGAGAACCAGGAGTACGCCGAGATCAAATCCAGGGACTCGTCCATGTGTGGCAGGGGGTAGGAATCTTTCCTGGGTACCCCATCCACTGGCCAGTAGTCTGAGCAGAGCCATGACAAGGAGGGAGGGCCTGGTGATGTCTGCCAGCTGGGTGTTCCACACAGCTTGATAACATGTCAGAGGGAGGCTGCGATGACAACCCTTGATGGGCGGTGTATTGCCTGTGTCAATTACATGCTGCACTAGATGAGTTCTCCCCACCTCCACCTCACTCATTGCAAAACTGCCATGAAACTCCAGCAGCAGCTGCCACAGCTACCCCTGCTGCTGGGAATCATGACTGCCACAGTTCTTCCTCCATACCTCCCTTACTGCATACAGCATCCTCTTCTCCCCCATATGGGGTAGCAGGGAACGGGGCAGAGTGGCCCATGCTGGTGAAGGGACAAGTCCTGGAGGTGGCGGGGGAAGGTTCACGCCGGGAGGGTGTCACACTCAGTACGTTTACATGCACAGCTTAATCCGATTAAAGCCATAGTTCGACTATGCTCCGCAATTGGACAACAGCAATTGTCTGGTTATACATGGTGGTGAGTAAATCGATTCATTGGCCAAAGCGTGTCATTCCCCGGTACAATAGGTGGCGCTGTACCCATTTCAACTAGTGGTAATAGAGCCACCGGTTGACCTCTTTACGTCACCAGCAACAACAAACTCAGGTGCCTGCATTCGAGAAAGATGTTTTCAGTAGA
Organism: Micromesistius poutassou; assembly: GCF_964030765.1. NCBI lineage: Eukaryota > Metazoa > Chordata > Actinopteri > Gadiformes > Gadidae > Micromesistius > Micromesistius poutassou. The sequence continues at coordinate 2,262,767 of NC_140278.1, forward strand.
CAGCTGTCAGTTCACTTCAGGTCCATATCATTTCTCAGACGCTCCATTGTTCCGATTTCTCGGTCGTATGCAGACTCCTCCGGCTGCTATGTCGGCGGAGGAGTACGCATATGACCGAGAGGAAAAAAACATTGCTTTCTCCTCCATGTCGTGTTTCAATCTGGACTTCAGAGAGTCAAAGCCAAAGTTCATTTCCCCTAATTCCTTCTCACCATGGGTGTGATAACCCCCACTAGGAGTCTTTACTTGTTGTGGAAGTACCAGAGTCGGAGAACCCGACGCAGTCTGTAAGATTCATAATATCAGAGAATACCCCCGTCAGTTCGGCCACGGTGCAATGAATGAACAAAGATCGTAGTTACTACTTTACAACCTTGTTGATGACCCACTTTTAGAAAAACATGTACTTTTAATTCAGCCTTGGGTGAAATCGAAGCGTAGTGTCTGTGTGCTTCCACCTTTAATGAATGCATGCCATACGCGCTCCCACGGCCGGGACACAATTCTTATAGGGGGTAACTACATTCACCGGCTTCCTCCATCTTCTGCGCCACCTTTTAAAATAAATCGCAGTTTCTCGTTTTCCGACAGCGACAACAACACGACTATCGTTTCCTTCTACTTCCGGCTCACAGCCCCGGGAAAAGATCTTGAGCATGCGCAGAACGCATAATCCAATCCCACTCTGTACATGCACGCTTAACTCGACTATGAATCGAATTATCTAGGGGTCTTAATTCGACTATGAGTAACCCAATTCGTTTCAATTTTAGCTTGACTAAAGTGTATACATGCATCTTAATAATCCAATCATAGTTGGACTAACCCAATAATTCGACTTTCTTGAGTGTCATGTAAACGCACTGACTGTCACAGGGGAAAGGAAAAGGAGGGAATGGTCTCTGCTGTACTTACTACCAGTGTGATACGTTGGACAGGAGGAATGGCAGGGGTGTCAATGGGGACATTGTGACAGCAGGCCCCCACTGGAAACTCAATAGCCCCTCTCTAGGTCCAGCCGGCAGCCCGTAGCCCGCAAAAAGTCTAAACCAGAACACACAGGTCCTGTAAAGCAGCTATTCACACCAGATGACGCACAGACCTCTCTCCCACAGTCAAAGTCAACATGCCGTTGCCTCTCAGGGGTGCCAGCTCACCTGTGCACAACCAAAGTTACTGTTACCCTCCACTAGGGCAGAGCAGGGCACCCCCTCCACTGTGACATAAGAAGAGTCAACACAGGGACACCCACCTCCACGAAAGGCCCCACACAAAGGTAGTCATCTGCTTCTGGGAGGAGTAGAGCCTAGCTCCCCCGTCTTTGCTGAAGGGCCCATCCTGCTGATAGCGAAGCTTGAGAAGGTAGGGTTGGGGTTGAGGATAAGGTTAGGGATGGGATTGGGGTCCAAACAGTCCCCTCTATGCGGTCCCTGAGCCCTGGGTGATTTGGGGAACTCCCGGACCAAGTGCCCTAGCTGACCACTGCAGCAGCAGACCCTGGGACCTGGGCGTGGCCTGCATGCCTTCTGTACCAACACAGCCCTTAACAGTTCAGTCACTTCAGCAACCCATGCCGGCTTCTCTTCCTCTGAGGGGACCCTAACCGGAGCCCTCTCCTTATGACAGACCCCAGCAGCCCAGCACCATCTCCCTCCAGACCTTCTGCACCATTACTCAGTTCATTACGCCAACGCCACTAAAGCCCCATAGCTGAGTCTACCCTCCGGGCATTGTCCGCGAGGCACAAAGCCAGTTGTAGCTCTTTAGCTTCAATCGACCACCGCACTGCATGAGCTAACTCCTGTCTTAACAGTTTGAATTGAGCATGGAAAGCTTCCCAGTCTGACCTGCCAGGCGTTTCCACTGTTGTGCCAGCTACGGGGTAATCGGGGCCACCATGTTTGTTTACCTCCCGAACCTCGACCTGTGACCCACATCCCGCAGGAGGAGAAACACAGATGAAAGTAATGCCCGTGTCGGCAGCTCTCCTCACAGCAGACTCCCAGACCCCCTCCCTCGCGACCCTTTGCTTCTCATGAAGCCCTCGTGAACTCCCTGGTCATGTCCTCAAACCACCTGCACGGCCATTCCTCCTCCTCCCCGTCTCTCACCTCCTTCTTCACACTCGTCTCACTGTTGTTGTTAAATATACATATTATACCACCAGGTGTGAGTGTGATTAGCCATTACAAGCCGTTTTGAAAATGTGCCGCTTCTGACATCACAGGTGGGCGTGTCCACATAGATGTATGACGGATAGATGAGCAACGTTTGCTACAGCCCACTGGGTAGGCTGGTAGACTGAGCTATCCAGCACACATCTAGGTGGATAGCTCCGATAGCTTGGGCAGATCACCCAAATGCAAGGCTACATAGCTCAGAGGTTAGAACACTGGCCTTATGCACCAGGTGTTCAGTTCCCAATGGGGCCTCAGGAGTTCACAACCAGAAAAATTACCATTCAGCTCCTGCTCTTGAAAACCATTGGTGAACTTCAAGACAGTTATTATCCAAAATATTCCACAGATATTGCAATTTGCTTGTGAGCTACATGTATTTCGACCATTAAATTACATTCACCAACATTTTGGTTCAAGGCTGATTCCACAAAGGCCTTTAACAGTTTGTTCATTCAACTGATCTACTGAACTTGTGCTATTTTAATGTTTGACTTTTTACACTGCATTGAAAGTACTGCATTTTTTATTAGTGATTCTGTAATTAAATGATCCAGACTTCTTTGAAAAGGTATGTTAATTATGATACTGAACTTTTAATGAATCTCCATGGATTCATTAATTCTCTGTATTTAACCAATCCTATCACTAAGAGCAGTGGGCTGCCACCGGGTAGTGCCCGGGAACAGATTAGTGATTGGGCCCTTGTCTTGGTAATGGGCAGTCCAGGAGTTTTAACTTGTTTGTGGTGTGGGAGGATAGCCACATGAACCCGGTATATACACCCCCCCCCAGCAGTGCTAACCACTGTTGAATTCTTTAAAAACTGGAGGTCAGCATTTGCATATACAAACCTGTTTATTTACAGTAGTTTATTTAATGCCTGCATGGAATTAACAAATCATTTCAATCACATGTTTTCTAAAAACAACACTGACCATTGAGGTTTTAATCAGTGGAAATTGTCACATCCAAAATGCCTCAACCCTTCAATGAAACATTTATATTTAAACCATACTTTGAGTGCCTCTGCTTTGTCCCGTCCAGTCTGGGACATCAGTCGTGGCCTTGGTACCTTAGTAGCTAAGAACACCTGGTCTGTCTCTCTTTGGCCAGCCTGAGCTCCAGTCAGTCTCTTGTGACTCCAGGCAGCACTTCATGGGCCTCCAGCAGGAACATAGAAGTCAATGCTTGTAGACTGTCAACCAGTTGTATGTTAATGGTCCGTCTTGGGCAGTTAGGGCACAATGCATGTGGCCTTTCTAAGAGCCAGATAGCCAGTGACGACATCGGTGGGGAGCAGGCGAATATAAGAGAACTCCTCTGAAGAAGTGAAGCGTAGTTTGGTCTGCGGGTCTGTGTAGTTTGCCTTAAAACAAAGAGGGGAAAATTTCATGCTAAATGTACAATAATCAAAAGTCTTAGAGAGTAATAACATGATAAACCATTGATAAAATAATCTGTCATGGCAATACAGAGATAAGAATAACTAGTCAACTCATATCCTGACCGTATCGTCTATGACCAAACTGTATTATTTATAAATGAATTATGTAATGGAGACTATCCTGCTCATTGGTCTAATGTACAATTGGCACATTTCTTGATAAGGCTAATGACTGCCATGGCTGTGACCCCAATAGGTTACTTTCCATTTGTGCTGATCACCTGGGCCCAGTTTTTCAAAAACTGGAATCTGGATCAAATTGATCCAGATTTGGAAATCCCATGTTTTGCTATCCAGGATCACCTGATCCATCTTTTATGCCAGTTTTTAAAAGGAACATTGGATTGGATCACTGTGATCCAAATACCAAATTTCAGGTTAACCAACTGAATCCACCCTTCCGATGGGATCAGGATAATCCTGTTTTTTTTGGATCAAATAGATCCCAAACCGAGTTCAAAGTTTTGAAAAACCCAAAGGGCAGGTTTGATCCAGATCAAATATAAGATCGGATTACATGATCTGATCTTAGTTCGGAACCGCTCTTTTGCTTTGAAAAACCCATTTCCAAGATTTGATCCAATCAGTGTTCCTAAATCCCACTGGATTACTTTTGAAAAACTGGGCCCAGTAGCTGATCAGCAATTAGGCCAAACAAATATGCCAGCCCCAGATTCTGGCTGACCCTCTGCCAGCTTATGTCTGTTCCTTTGTTGAGACTGTGTTCCTAGGTGTGAAACTTGCTGCAGAGTCTAGATATGCGTTTTTCTGTGTCTCCTTAAGGAAGTGTGTTGTTTTAACTAACTTGTTTTTCTCGTGTGGTTGTCTAGTGAGATTGTTTAGAAGTGTATTTTTGTCTGAGCATAGACTGTTTGAGACAGAGGGTCTTTTAGTTATTATTTTGGCCTTGGCTACCCCGAAGCTATCCCTTTAATTTTTTTCCTCTAATACAGTATGTCAAATAAATGCATTGTTATTTAACAGTTCCTGGTTACCATGTCATTTCAATTCCTTTTGCTGTGTTACTTCCCTGATACCCATTAAGGGTCATAACATGCCTCTATACCAATTTGAAGAGAATGAATGTTAATGCATTTGTGGATGTGTGGCTCTGTTAAAATAGGTAAATATGAATAGTGATGGCCTAAAAGTGATTGATTAAAATATTTTTTAAGCTACTATTAATAGCTGTGTGTCTGTTTATAGCAGAACATTTTATATATACGTTGGAGATATTATTTATGTTCCCTTCAGAAAATACTCAATGCCATGTTTTTGCAGTGCTGAGCACTGGCTTTGTAAACCAGTAGGTAATTTCTTTCTAAAAATATATTTTTTACTACAAGAACACAACAATAACCTAAATAAATCAATTGTTTAGCATGTGAATTTTTGGTTGCTCACAGGAAGTCCAGAGATATCGGAGTATTTCTTTGCTGGCTTCAAGGAAGGGGGAGCATCAATACAGAAGTCTGTGAACCGAGATGACAAAGATGGGTCAATATCACATGTGTTTTCCCTCTGTCTCTTTAAACTTGCCTTATATAAAACCACAAGCATATATTAGAACACATAAACTCACAGTTGGGATCATTGACAGTCCAGGGTAGAGTCCGCTCCAAAGCCAAGATCTGTTTGAGGTTCTTCCAGGTCCTGTTCTTCTTGCCTGCTGCGGCTCCTCCAATCCCTGAATGCTATTGGGAGACGTATGGTGATGATTGATAGGAATAGGAATAAGCAAGAGGTATGTCTACATAATCAGATGATGGGTTTATGCTTACCGTGAATGTAGGAGCTTTGAATGATGGAGTGTTGGCCGTCAGTTCTGTAGTGGTTTGACTTACGTTACCTTCTACTATGCCGACTACCTTGACTTCTGCCAAGGTCTCTGGTGCGACCATCTAAAAGAGAACATTATTTCAGTTCACATCACAGAAGCCGTATCTATTCATTAGATCAAGCTGCCATGGATAGCACCCCAACAAAAAAGTATCTGAGATCACCGACATGGAATGGGTGAAGCCTTGCTACTCTAAAGGTACGACTACGTGCGACCAAGATAAAATAACAATACAAAATAGTGAGTAGGCCATCTATGTTGACTACCTGTGCTGGCGTTGGGGTTGTCGTGCATGGTCCTTTTTTCTTTTTGCCGATGATGTTACTGGTTTGCAGTGAGCTGCAGGTTGCTGGACTAGATGAACGCTTCTTACCTCGAAATGCAGCAGAGTTATTGGCTAAAAGCAGTATTTTGCCTGCTGCCAATGTAGGTATTGAACCCGTCTTGGGGCTGGAATTGTTGGGGGGCACCGGAGATGCCATTTGTTGAGGAAATCAACAACAAACTAGACGGTGTGGTTCTCATTTAATGCTTCAAACGTGTGCCGTAAATAAGGATATTGTTGCGTTTCCACTAGTCAGTGTCGTAAAATAGAATCGCCCAGTTATTATAAATAAGTTCCGACTACCATATAACAATTAGACTATTTTTCATAAATAAAATATATTTTAATATTTTTTATTTAATAATAAGCATGATGACATTTAAAATGTCGTAAAAAAATAAATCGGCGTAATTGTTGGTGATTGTGAATTGGAGTATCCGACAGTAGATGGCGCAGTTGCGACACGCTGAGCAGTGAGCGTTGTAACCGTCCTGTCGTTATCTACCTTTGATCCCGTTTTAGTCATTTAAAGTAAAACGCTTGAAATAAGTATAACGGATGATCTGCATATAACTGTCAGATTTAAAAAAATAAATCATAGATCATTTTATTCACACACACACACACACACACACACACACACACACACACACACACACACACACACACACACACACACACACACACACACACACATGCCGCACACGCGCAAATAGGAACACATGTCTATTTGGCATGATTGCTTAGAGATCTCAAAGACTGACCTTAAGCATCTGTCATTTTTGTTCTAATAGCATAACACAAAAAATTAATATGTAGGCAAAACTACCACCTCAATTAAAATGCTTTATAAACAAACAGCTGTATAGCAACAAAGTACCACTTTAAGTGAAGTCTGTTAATATAGCCCTTCGTTAGAGCCTTGCAGGGCTGCATTATTTGATGCCCTTGGCAATCCCCATGAACAAGGCCAAAACAAGAGTTTTTCATAGGGGCTAGTCGATTCTCCACGAAAGCTGTTCAATAGCACACTAGCGATTATTGAACAGTAGGATTATTACCTTTTGAAATGTAAGAATAAAGTACAATGTGATCATGTGTGTGTGTTTGTGTGTGCGTATATGTGTTTTGAGATGAGGTCTTATTCCCAGAAGAACTGCTGAGCCAAGAGAGGTCTTTCCTTCATGATGTGTCGTATATTTTTATGGACTGACACATCTCTTCCACCAACTATATAAATAAAGTCTAACTAAAGACGCCGCTAGAGCTCAATAGCAACCACTTATAAATGTTTTATCTGAAAAGTTGAAGCTGTAAAAGCTGTAAACTGTCAGTGTGGAGTAACTGTGGAACCAAACATGCCCTACTTTATAAAGACGTCAACCATCATGATTTGGGGATGGCCCCAAACATCACAGTAAGTGCAGTGTTATTTAGTATTATTGAAAAACTTCTAATCCGAAGACATGGTAGATGATGGTTCTATAATTAGATTAAAAGAAAATTATGTAAATCACGTACATTTTCCCCCTCACATGAGAAATACCCCAATTCCCTGCTCAAATGGACGTACTAACTATTGACTTAGCCTTGGACGCAGGCACGTTTCGCCATAGACTTAATTGAGGAGTGGATTATGTAAGTTGGCTGGTGTAGCATTCTGCTCCAGTGACTATGTGAGTTTAAAAAGCCTGAAGCGCTGCGTATTGATCATAGTCAAGAGTCCATTGAATGGCGTGGAATATGATTAATTGTATTATGTGTATTGCTCACACACGTCTGTGTGTATGTGTGTGGGTAGGTGGGTATTTGTGTATATGTGTCATGTTCAATGTCAGTAGACATTAACTTCTGCAAACTTACAACTGGATCATAACGGCCACTGCAATAACTTAGTTGGCTCACATCAAGTCATAAGCTCTTTTACATGAACGAGGGAGGAGGACAAATACATTACCTTTATATTTAGACTTTATAAGACAAATTATCAAAGTGTAATTGAGACAAGAGGTCGATGTAGACATTAAGATCACTCTACCTGATATATTGTACATTGTATATTTACAATGCCTGTGTGAGTAAACACCTTTGCTTTTCCCTTAGATGAAGAGAGTGACTTTAAGGACTGCCTTACTTTATCAGGCAGTGGATGCTTATTCAATCTTACATGGTTTCATTACAGGAGTAATAAACTGTGATGAAGAGGGCTGTTTATGCAGCAGCAGCTAAAACAGGTAGCAGTGAGAAAGTGTTGAGTTATTTTGGTTGTAACAGAGAAGGCCTATACCTAATTATCCGTAAAACTTTGATCTCTTTATAGGATAGCACTAAACCAACCCATTTCTACTCATCATAGTGTCTACAGGCACGCACACGCACGCACGCACGCACGCACGCGCACACGCACACACACACACACACACACACACACACACACACACACACACACACACACACACTTATTTAGTACCGCCATCCATAGCTATAGGCAAACATCCATATTTTCAACTGATTGGATTATCCGTGTGTTACCGGCTGAACAAATGTTAGGCACACAATTCAAATGAATAACAATGTGTTCATCACAAAACACACAGCTTAGTAGTAAAGTAACAGTATTTCTTCCGGGTTGGAGTAGTGGAGGGAGGGCTGTGGTGATGATGATGATGCTGCTGCTGCCTGGCTGCGGTGCACATCAGCAGCTCGGACCCATCACTGGCGCGCCGCACAGCGGGCTTCTTCATCTCGCCGAGGTCGTCCGCTAGGCGCAATTACAACGCAGTATAAGGTGAACGCAGATATAAAGCACGGTATTCGCTCTACCGCTTAAACGAAGGCGTTTTCTGACAACATGTTATGACACAAGAAGACATCGCTCTTCCAACCTCCAGCCTTCACGTCGAACACCCGTCCCAGGATTAATCTTTGAGATTGGGCTCCATCCACCAGACCGCTGAGACGTCGACCGGGAGGGCGGCTCTCTTCTCGCCGTTAGCCGGCTCTCTTCTCGCCGTTAGCCGGGCTCTCTTCTCGCCGTTAGCTGGCTCTCCTCTGGCCGTTAGCGGGCTAAGCTAGCTAGCGTCCTAGCCGAGAGCTCACAGCAGACACCGCTCCGGGCTGGAGGAACACGCACATAGCTAGCTTCCTGTCGCTCTCATCACCACACACTGGATTAAACACCGACGTGGCATTCAAGGTGAGATAATAACATGTATCAAGCTTGTCTGGCGGAGGTTTTTGACAGATTTGTTGAACAAGCACGCTATTTGTTGGGCACAGTTAGTGTGTATGGCGAGAGACATCAGCACATCCATCTCTTCATGTTGACAGAGGCAAAACAACGGGAATGAAGTGCGATTAGGGATGTCGTGTTTGAGGTTGTATCTTCATATGGATGTCATCCACGTCTATCTGAAATGCTTACAGTGAAGTGAAGTGTCAGTGAGGCACGGACCGGTCTGCCTGACGTTACCGTTGTATTGGGGCGGCATGTGGCTCAGGAGGTCGAGCGGGTTGGCTGGTAACAGGAAGGTTGCTGGTTCGATCCCCGGCTCCTCCTAGCTGAGAGTCGAGGTGTCCCTGAGCAAGACCCCTCACCCTAACTGCTTCAGAAGAGCTGGCTGTTGCCATGCATGTTTGCCGCGAATGGGTGTAAGAATGGGTGAATGTTAGGCAATATTGTAGAGTGGTTAGAAGAGCGCTGTATAAATGCAGCCCATTTACCATTTGTATTAAAATACATGACATAGTGACACGTACAAGGTGCAGCTTCATGTTGTATATTACAAAGACCGCCTTGATAGGGACAGGGATGTCGCTCACGGTAGTGGGCAGTGGCCATGTCTTTTTGGATGGAGCTATGAAATAGTATTCTCCTGAAGTGTGTGTCTAAAATGCTAACCTTGTGTTCCCAATGAAAATGCTTTGGTCTTATTATTGTTATTACATGTATATATGTATATATATATATATATATATATATATCCCGTCTATGTTGCACCAAAAGGTTAAATATCCTTGCATGACAAGGATATTGCATCATCAGATTGTTCTCTTTTATCTCTCCGTCCTTTATGCATACAGATACAGATAGTCTGTACGTGTCATACAATGAGATGTAGTTTATAAGCATCTTTTAACAAGACATTATGTAATCATCCATTGTGAAAAGACTATCGATTCCCATAGTTATACTTTGCTGCTGCAGATAAAAAGAAAGTCAGTTTGAATTAAATATGTAGGATGTTGCTACCTGTCGCAATGCTTTCCATTTAAAATAAGAACAGAGCCTGACATCCTAAATCCTTAAAAAACTGGCTTGAGTTGGAACTGGGCGATGTAGGAGTTTTTAGGCGAAAGTATTAGGTTCTAAGGTTTGTCAATGCTTATGATGGTAATTTAAAATACTTTCAAGTTTCAACCTTTAGCCCAACCTTGAGGTTTACTTTGAACTGCTTGAAAATAACAGTAATCTATTCTATATGAAATTCACTAGCTTAAATCATGACCATTGCTGACTTGAAACATAGCTGTAACTGAACATTAACTGTATGTGTTTAAACCTTAGAACTGGACCGCTGTCATTTCAGCTGCTTGTTTTAAGAACATGGTGGACTTGCATCAACGGGAAATGAATCATTTTCCTCATTTTAAGGCTGCAGAGCATGCAGATGCATTTCCTGTAGCACCGGTTATGTGTGCAGAACTCCAGCTGCAGACGTTCCGTGCTCTGTTATTTGCCTTCATTTTCTATTTTGTAGATCCTCCATCATCAATGCAGAGATGTTGTTTCACTGAGCACGAGTTTAACTTTTAAATGGAGGATAAAGATGATATGGTTGGGCTTTGATTTCCTACATATAATGAGTGATTTACATGTGTCTTCTCTGCTTTCACACAAAATAAGAGGGTTATTCGCATGTGCTGGTGCATCATGAGGCTTGAGTGGCTTTGGTGTAGTGGTTGGTCAGTGGTTGTCTGGAACAATAGCTGTATTCTGGCCCATGTCTCCGGAGGGAGGCAGTCACATTCAGCGTTCCTGGTGTTCTGTGTGCCAGCAAGGCTTGGTCTGGGATTGGGTTTCCCCAGCCACCTGGAGCTCAGAGCACAGGAATGCCATTGTTCCTTCCTCCAGAGCATGGATGGATCTCACACACACACACACACACACACACACACACACACACACACACACACACACACACACACACACACACACACACACACACACACAGTTGTACAAGAAGAGGTCAATCTGACCAGCCAATACAGGCCTGCTTCGTCACACAAAGCTTACTGTTATTTATTTTGCATAGACAATCCTTTGACTTTGGAAACCTGTATGGTTAATCAGGGTCCACTGCCTCCAACCAGTTCCAGGACCTTATACTGTTCCAATAGCTGACTGTCATCATGAAGGCTAATATTTTTGAATATACTCTAATATTTTAATTAGGAGCTGTATTACATAGGCATACATGCTGAATAAAAGAAAGCTTATGTCTTTCTTAAACTGTTGACATGGGGGTTTAGGCTATGGTCTCTCATATTAACTATGTTTAAAACCATGTGTGTGGAAGAAAAGTGTGTCAGTGTGTGTGGGTGTGCTTGTGTGTGTGTTTGAGGAGCACATTGGGAATAGAGTTTCACAAAAGTGGGTCAGCCAGTGCCACGAGGAAGCCCCAATATCATACTTAGTTCACCAACTTTTGTTAAACACAAACCTATAGATGTTAGATAAAAGTTTGTCGAAAAGTGGAATGAGATTTCTGCCCACTACACGCTCCAATCTTAGGTTGTTTCAAGCTCATTCACAGTGAATTTATAATAGGACAGTGTTTTAGGTAGAATGCACAACCAATCAATGATTACCAAGTTGATGCTGAGATATAACATGAAGTTCATGTCAAGATGAAAGTATGTTTATTTTTTATACATAATATTTATATTTCTACATAATCATCATATTTAACTTGTATATTGGTACTAACCACAAAGGCTCTCACTAGGCCTATATATATCAGGGACAGGAATCGGCCTCATGATACGGTAATACCACATTCTGTGTTGATTCCATACGGTAAATGGACTGCATAAAGGGCTCTTCTAACCAGTGGCCACTCAAAGCGCTGTACACTATTGCCTAACAATCACCCATTCACACACCAACGGCGGTGTCAACCATGCCAAGCAAGAGCCAGCTCAGCGGGAGCAGTCAGGATGAGGCGTCATGCTCAGGGACACCTCAACACTCGGAGGAGCCGGGGATCGAACTAGCAACCCTCCTGTTGCCAGTCAACCTGCTCTACCCCCTGAGCCACATGCCGCCCCTGGATTGGGTGGCAGTGTTGAGATTCTGTAAATATTGAGATTCTATATTGCGATACGATATTAAGATATGATTTTATCTTGGGGTATAATGTTGGGGTTTGGGTTCTACAAGTCTGTTGGTGTCCACCATTGTTTTTCATATGAATTGGCTTAACAGAACAGAACATAGTTGTGACCGAATCATATATTGACGTGTGAAGGGATGATCGACATTTTGGTTTTCCTACGCCATATTAAGTTGATTTTGAACAACCTTTAGTTTCACCACTCGTTGCGTGTTTTTTTAGATATCTTCCAATTGACAATATGCAGGGGGCAGAGAACTATGTTCAGAGAGACAGTCTCTGTACTCTCTTTATAGGGTTATATCAGAATTAAGATGTAAGAGTAGTAAACGTTATGGGTATGATTTGGATTATGATGTTAAAGATAAAATTATCACCTTAAATTACCTTTTATTTTTTATATTTTTATAAAAAATATATTTTATATATTTTATAAAATATATATTTTAATATAATATAATATAATATATTTATTTTTTATATTTTTATAAAAAATAAAGGTTTACTATGTATGTATGTATGTATGTATGTATGTATGTAAGAAATGTAGTAACTACATTGCTTACAGTTGATGACTTTCCTACTTTCCTACCCCTCCCCCACTGGCCATGGGATTGTATGTTGCCGATCTATCGTGATTGAACAATTTGAACTGTCCATATTTAGCAGCTATAGAGTGACCTCTGCACAGCTTTAAAGCAAAAGGTTGTTCCATTCATTATTGCAGTGCTTCTGCCTTGCTTTCAGCCCTTTGCGTTAAGCTGTTATAAGATGTGTGTTATACTGATACCAAGTGACTTTATCACCAGAGCTCAACATTGCATGCCATTAGCCTCAAGCTGGTGGAGGATGGCTCATCAGCTCTGTGTGCAGAGGCAAAGGGTAGACACAGTTGTTCTGCTGGATTGATGAGAAGGAAATATGGTCAGCATTTTCCCTGAGATTTACTGCTGGTCAAGTCTAGTTTTTCTTCATATTCAACATTTGAGACGCTCTGGTTAGTAATTATTCAGGCTATTACTAACATGAGACCAGAGATCACACCCCACAGTAGATTGAATTCTCTGCAATGTCATCTGACACCGATACAGTCTTTGAGTGGCATATTCAAAATATGGTCTTGTATTTAGACTGCTGGTACTGAGCTACTTGTCATAATAAGGAGGTAAATGTTAAACGTTTCTAAATGTGTTGCACATGATTAGTCACAACGTCTGCTCTTGCTCAGACATTGTTACTGTGTGGTGGTCTTTAATTAAACGTAATAAACACTGTGATTCGGTTCTTTACATTCATCTTACCTGAAACAATTCCCTCCGTTGTGTGTCCGCTGCTCATTCATCTGTGTGGCTGTGAGCATCTGTTTCAGTCTGAGATATGACCCCACAGGAAAAGGTTTCCTGTATAGTTTCCATGGTGACGGCTCCGGTCCTCCCACCTCCCACCTCCCCCACGCTCTCTGTAAAAGGAAGGGGAATGTGCCTAATTCTGCTGACTCATGAAGATCAGTGTTCTGCGACCAACTATCTCGTACTTGTGTTGCTGCGTGAGTGGGTGCGCCTGAGAGAGGGAAATTCCCTCTTCAAATATATCTTAATTAAATTGAGATGTCTTTGTCTGTATTTTGGATGCATAGCTGCATGTCTGTCATTGTGTTTGTGCTTTTTCAAGGTGGTCTGCCATACTTTTGGTTTTCCTAAAGTAACTTGAGACGGGCAGACACACTAGTGAAGTCTCAGTGTAGCTAGCAGTAGCTGTATCAATAGCTCCTGAACTCATTATTTAGCATAGTCATTTGTGAAGTTACAGGAAGTTGAACATGAAGTTATATGAAATGTTTGACCAGGAGGCCTGATGAAATAATTGAGTTTGAATGGCTACATCACTGCAAGTGGTCTCATCAATAGGGTGCTCAGGGAACATTGCAGAACATGAACTTTTCCACGGAGTGGAAAGGCTATTTCTTGGAATGTTTATCGAATGTTTATCACAGCCTTAAACCTGAAATTTCTGCAAGACTTGCACTACAAGTTGGGAATTGTGAGCTGAATAAAATGAAATAGTTGTGCATCCACTTTGCATGAAGGTAAATATTAGGGATCGACCGATATGGATTTTTTAGGGCTGATACCAATTTTTTTCATCAGCCTTAGCCGATGACCGATACGCCAATACTGATTTTCTTGAGCCGATCTTTGGAGCCGATGCTGCTTTTGCTCCCTCAATTTACATCATAAAAATGACACAATGATGATAAAAAATGTTACAAGTCTCATTTTCAAAAATGAACATTTATTGAACTATAAATCATGGCAGAAAAAAAGTATTGAAAAAATTAAATTAAATAAAAAATCGACCAATGTCAATTCACATAAAAAACGATATTATCGGCCGATAATATCGATATATCGGTTGATCACTTGTAAATATGTTGAAAAATGCAAGATCTTGGAAAAACATAAGAAGGAAAATAGAACATTTGGAATCTTCACTCAAGAAAAACATTCACAAATGTGTAGATTGATATTTACATTAATGCTTCAAACAGTACACACATCAGGGTTGCCGCGGATCTTGAAAAGTATTAAAAGTCATTGAATTTAAGTTTCCATATTCAAGGCCTTAAATGTCTTAAAAAGTCTGGAATTATTGGGTGGGCGGCATTAAATTTAATCGGGGGGAGAATTAATGAGCGGGTGTATTTTGTTTCATTTCTATTTTTGTATCTTGTATATTTGTTCAGTTTTACGTTTCATTTTACAACCTACAATATCCGGTTGGTCAAACCGATACGCTAGAACAGTGGTTCTCAAACGGTGGAGCGTTCTCTAGTGGTACGCGGAGTATGAACGTTTTGTTTTTTATAAAGTTGAAGCAGAGCTGGGTTCACCGTAACTCTCACGGGTTCACCGTGTGACACACGCTTTTGCCTGCTTACACACACGCCACACATCCAACAACAATAACAATCCTGATCGCTCCCCCCCCCCCCCACGTCAAAAATCCCGATCGCATTGTTAATTTATTACATAAATGAACTGGCTACAACAATGAAACAATAAATGATTTACAATGCTCCGAATGAGCACGTGTGATGGCCGTGCAGTGTTTTCCACACATAGGCCAATGTGTGGCGCTGCGCCACAGATTGAACAACGAGCGCCACAAATTGGTTACGTTTTTCTTATTTATTTTTACTTGAACGCGATTTTTAAATGTAACTCCGCCAGCCCGTAATCGCGCCCCCGTAATGCTGCCAGTCCGACGTGTTCCCATTCCGACAGTCCTGTGCGCGTATGCAAATTAGCCATGTGCGCCAAACAGAAGAAGGGCCCTATCTTGCGCCCGGCGCAATTGACTTTCTACACCGACGCATGTGTCGTTGCTAGTTTGCACCTGGCGCAAAGCTGATTTTCCTCCGCAGCAACCAGGCACCACTACACTTGCATGTTAAATATTATGATGTCAAAGATTATTCATACGTGTGAAACTGCATAGAAATAGCGTGTGGATTGTGGAAACTTTTTTTTTCCCTGCATGAATGAACATGAATGAAGTATAGTAGGCTATGCCATGCGTTTAAATAATAATAATAACAATAATACATTCGAGCAAAGTATATTCCAGGCTTCCAAAACAAAATCTAGTTTTAGGGTAAATGATTGGTTAAATGATTTGGGAAAGAACAGCTGATACAGCGGTAAGTTGTACTTTTAAATCAATGCATCTGCAAACACCGTACGGCAAACACATATGTTCTTGACCCAGACATCGTGTACAAGCCCATTACTTTTAGGATTGAAGAGTATTTGATCGTGAGAAAACAGTTTTACCGCGAGTGAGTATTTAATAGAATGAATGAATGCGGGTGATGCTTGGTGCGCGTGTGTGTGCGCGCCTATCTGTCTAAACACGCAAATTAAACACGTAAGTGAGAAGGAAATCGAGTCAGTCGACCTGCGATAAGCAGCTGATTCTGAACGGACTCGTCTTCGAGATGGACGTGTTCTAACGCATTTTTAGTCAATGAAATGTTAACACAACAGTATATATCTGACCATTTAATTTTCGAAATTGTAGGTGAAGCCGAGCTTTCCTTGCAGTCGAGAAGTCGCCACTACGAAAGAATGCAATGTATCCAACTAGCGAGATCTAAACAAACACTGCGGTCAAGCTAGCCGTCCCTCGTTTTCGCGTGGTCAAGCCAGCCGCTCCAAAATTTTCCAGTGCGCCCTTATTGCTGACTTTATGGCAAATACTTTGCAGCGCTAGTTTACTGCAGCGTGTGGAAACTTCCGGTTTTCAAAATAAAACGTGGGTATTAAATGTATTAAACGTTTATTTAAAAAATATGAAGTGTTAACATTTGATTTAAAAAAAAATGAAGTAAGAGTTGTGTCTCATAAAACAAGTATGATCCTGCACTAATTTTGAGCCAATAGGTCACATTACCTGGAAGGAATGCTCATATTTACATTATGAAATGTACTAATAATTCATAAAAAATATAAGGGGAAGTAAAATGCTATAAAAAGAGGTGTGTCTCATACAGCAGTGTAGATCTACTGTCCTACACTCATTTTGAGCCAATAGGTCACATGACCTGGAAGCTATTGAGCTTTAATGCTCATATTTACATTATGAAATGTATTAAAAATTCATATACCTTGATGATATATAGGCTAGGTTTTTTATACAACAAAGTATGCTATTAGGCACAAATATTTGATATTTGTGACTTTGAATATTGCTAATGCCAGAGAATGTCTCATGAGGGTGCTAACATTCTTATCAGAAAAGCTGGCTGTGTTTGGCCATGGAAGAACGCAATTTAGCTGTTTGGCCTTTCAATGGAAAACTTGGGCAACTCTGGCTTACTTTCCTCTTCCTCGAAAAAAAAGTCCTTATGTCCATCTCGTGTCGCTGTCGTTGATCCGACTCTCAACATAGGCTTGCTTCGGTCGGCTTCGGAGTGGATTTCTATTTATATGGGTATTCCCCCTACTGATAAAGTGGAACGGATTTGATTGTGAAGCGATGGAAAGAACGCTGGACTAGTAGACCAGTCATGCACTAGTATTTTTGATGGCAAATGTGGGGGGGTCGAAACAACTTTTTTTCAAGGGTGGGGGGGACGTGTCCCCCCCCCAATTATATTATGGTGACGCCCATGGTCGTTACTATTCGTTACTCAAACTGAATAAAACTCATAATGAACAGAGTATATAGTGTATAGTCTCGATTTTTTTGCAGCGGTATTGGTAT
The DNA here is from genome assembly GCF_964030765.1 of Micromesistius poutassou. Lineage (NCBI taxonomy): Eukaryota > Metazoa > Chordata > Actinopteri > Gadiformes > Gadidae > Micromesistius > Micromesistius poutassou. The sequence goes on from NC_140278.1 coordinate 2,280,216, forward strand.
TAAATTTTCCTTTTAGAGGTCTTGAAAAGGTCTTGAAAGTCATTAAATTTGTACTTTAAAAATGTGTAGATACCATGACACATACTCATGAATCTTTTTTAACCTGAGGCCATTTTCCATGACTACACAACTCAGGATTACAACCTCTTGAAACGGACACTGCATGATTGACTTTTGCAACACTTTTGTAATTAATGTGTTCCAAATTTGCACTTGTAGCTATGGAAGTAAGAGAGCAGGGCAGGGGGGGAAATGAACCAATCAGAAATAAGAAGACAAAGCACTCTTTTCCTCTGCTGTCTCACATGTCAGACTGGTGCTTATTGCAGAGCCAGAGAAGTGGAGCTTGACCGGGTCCAGCTCCACCTCTCTGGACCTGGTCCTGCTCCACCTCTCTGAGCCTGGTCCAGCTCCACCTCTCTGAGCCTGGTCCAGCTCCACCTCTCTGGACCTGGTCTAGCTCCACCTCTCTGTGTCTAGTCCAGCTCCACCTCTCTGAGCCTGGTCCAGCTCCACCTCTCTGTGTCTGGTCCAGCTCCACCTCTCTGGACCTGGTCCAGCTCCACCTCTCTGTGTCTAGTCCAGCTCCACCTCTCTGTGTCTGGTCTAGCTCCACCTCTCTGTGTCTGGTCTAGCTCCACCTCTCTGTGTCTGGTCTAGCTCCACCTCTCTGTGTCTGGTCTAGCTCCACCTCTCTGTGTCTGGTCTAGCTCCACCTCTCTGTGTCTGGTCCAGCTCCACCTCTCTGTGTCTGGTCTAGCTCCACCTCTCTGTGTCTGGTCTAGCTCCACCTCTCTGTGTCTGGTCTAGCTCCACCTCTCTGTGTCTGGTCTAGCTCCACCTCTCTGTGTCTAGTCCCGCTGATTGAGTTTTAGGTTCAATCCACCCGCTTATGGCTAGGGTAAATCCAGTCACCTAAATAAATTATTATCCGTGGTTTGCAGAAACATTTATATAACATTTTCTAAATAGTGTTGTTTTTTAACTGCTTTTGTGGCTTTTGATGTGCTTTTCGTGTTTTGAGAGAATATATGTGAAGAAGGCTATTTTCTGGTTATGAAACCTAATGCATGTGTTTTATTATGCACCATCTATTTCAAACAAGGATACATCTTCTTAATTTAAATTGTTTTGAAACCCCCGCTTATGTAAATAACCCCCGCTTATGTAAATTGCCATTTACACAAAAAGTGCACTTCAGTCATTTCCTAATTTAAAGATACATTATTTTAGCCTTTTACTCCAAACACCAGTGCACTTGTTGCTATAACGACGTTACCTGATGGCAGCTGAGCTGCCATGAATTGTTTGGTTTTTAGTGTGAACTAGGTTCTGATAGCTAGAGAAAGACACATATTCTGAGGTGCCTTTTGAAGCCAAACTGCAATTAATGCAGTTTAGTTTGGATTAATGAATGACTTAAGTAATAAATGTGACTCCATATGAGATAGCAGAGGTAACAGATGCTGAATTCTGAAAGGTTCAACCCGCCCTACCTCCGTCTCCACTCTCTTCCACAGCCACATTTTGCAAAACATTTATCGCAAAAAGTGGTGCAAAAGGTTAGCCTGGCGACCATACAAATCTGTTCCGTTTGCTGTACAGATAAGGTCTGCCTCCAAAGCAAAACATTGTTTTCGTGTACGAGATAGACTGACCAATCACAACCGTTGATCTAATATGAGGCGGGATAAATACTTTGACGGTGCAGAGGAGCAAGAAGAGACGCAAAGATTCGAGACATATTAAACAGGAAGGTTTATTTTCTGTAAAAGAAGAACAACTGACTGCAGGTAAAAAGCTTTTGTTGAGAATAAATCTGTTTTTTCATGGCTGAGAGCTGCGTCACCATTTCGTTGCTCTGATTGGCTGATTGGCTATTCAATGTCGTCCAGATGCATTTTGTTTACACCGTCTGGCGATGCCAGGCTAGCAAATGGTACGGTGCGCAGATTTATCACATTTGTGAAGTTATGACCGAATTGACAGGTTGTAATCAATGAGTTGTGTTGTACTGGAAAATGTACATTTACTCCTAATTGATAGGAGTAAATGTTGGATTACAGGTACAGTTGGTCTTAAAGGTCCCATGACATGCCACCAGGTGTGAGTGTGATTAGCCTATACAGGCTGTTTCGAAAATCTGGCTCTTATGACATCACAAGTGGGCGTGTCCACCTAGATGTGTGCTGGTTAGATCAGTCTACCAGCCTACCCAGTGGACTGTAGCAAACGTTGCTCATTTATCCGTCATACATCTAGGTGGACATGCCCACATGCCCACACGTGATGTCATAAGAGCCAGATTTTCGAAACAGCTTGTAACAGCTAATCACACTCACACCTGGTGGCGTGTCATGGGACATTTAACATACAGACTGAAAGCATCAGAGCGTCTCTCTGCAGCAGACCACGGTGCATTTGGGCTGGTGAGTGTTGAGTTCACATTATGCTGTTAACTAGTTGGTGTGACGCAAGGCTGGATAGTAAAAAAAAAAACATATTTTACCCTCTGTGACTACGAGCTCATCATAATCGTTTGCATTTACAAAAGTTCAACCAGTTTTCCAGCAGTTACGTTGAAAGTTTTCCCTGAACTCTTAAGGAAGAGTAGCTGCCGCTGTTCATCTCTTGACTGGGCAGCAGCCAAACATGAGTTCCTGGTACTGTCGGTGAGCATTAAACAGTTTGAATTTAAAAATATTGCTATTTTCATGAAAATAGTATTATTTTGGTGGGAGCTGGCAAGTAATATGCCTAAAGTTATTTTTCCACTGGTTTCCCTCAATACAGTTCAGCCCATGATTGGGAATGTTGCCAGCAATGCTGTACATGATGACATTTCAGGACCTCAGCAGTTGAGGGCATGCTGCTGCTGGTACTTAAGCCTATTCCTGCTAACAGAGCGCAGAGCAAAGGCGATATGGAGGCATGAAGAAATCTCATGTTGCCAGATGTCACAGCAGCAGAAAGAGGGAGAGGTGTGTGTGTGTGTGTGTGTGTGTGTGTGTGTGTGTGTGTGTGTGTGTGTGTGTGTGTGTGTGTGTGTGTGTGTGTGTGTGTGTGTGTGTGTGTGTGTGTGTGTGTGTGTGTGAGATCACTGTCATAGTGCGTACAGTGTCTCTCAGCCTGAGGTAGTGTTTCCTTTCCTATACACACTTAGTAAACAGGAAGCCGGTTTTCTCTCTCTCTTTCCCATAGCCTCTTTCCATCCCAGCCACCGTAGCCGTCTTCCTTCCTCAACCCTGTATCTCTGTCTGATGACACATAGTAGATCTGATATATTTGTATAAATATTATGGCTGGGCAACGATTAAAAGTTTTAATCGCGATTAATCGCATAGTATTGGTTAGTTAACTCCTGATTAATCACACTTTTAAAATTATATTTTAAATCCACTCCAATTGAAGTTGAATGAGATGATCAAATGGAATGACACATTAATGCAAATACTCATTCATACCAAATGTACTTAATAAGCAAAGACTGGACCAAGTGATCTTGAGGGAGTTTTATTGACTCCCTCAGTGTGGGTTGAATATGAAACTTTCAGAACACCACAGATTTGTAAACAGGCAGTTAATTAGTACAGTTGTAAACCAACAGTTACTACAAGTGTAGTTAAATTCAAATAAGTAGTGCCACAGATTTGGGAATTGTAAACAGGCTTCACTTACTGCAATTGTAGCAGGCAGTCACTTACTGCGAGTGTAACTGAGTGTAAAGAGAGTGGAACTAAAAACAAAAATGATTTCTGATATGAATGTTGACATTCTGTGGGCAAAACCTTTCAAAATCAAAGTTAAAAAAAAAGTGTTAATGCATCAATTTGTATTAATCGCGTTAAAATAAGATTGCATTAACGCGTAATTAACGTGTTAACTTGCCCAGCCCTAATAAATATATTTACTTTTTATCATATTTTGTTTATCAAGTTTCTTCTTCTTTCATAAATTACACAAGAAATATATTGTTCTTAAAACAAACCACATTCAAGTACAGTGAATTACTGTATTGATGAAATCTTAGCATGCTTTAAGTTTATCAGTGATAACTTCCTTTGTCATTAAATCTGTTCATATCAAATTGCCCGCCTTTGTGTTTGCCAAATCTTGAGATTAGTTTATCTCCGAGCTCAGCTCCTTATTAGTTACAAACTCAATTGTGTACTGAAGGTAACAGTCAATTGTGTCCACCGGTTCAAGCCACAAAAGCACTTTGTGACTGACATGGTGGCCTGCCAAAGGAGGAAGCCTGCCTTGTCTTACCTATGTTCTCCTGTCTCTATTCCTGGAATTCCTGTTTTTTATTTTGGTCCCATCTGTGCTTCCCTTGCAGCGAGGTCAGATGGTGAGCTACGGCTAAGTTTCAATGCGTCACCTTTTGTTGGCCAATTCATTGTCCCTATTTAGCATGGATGTGGCGAGGCAAACTTGTGTTTTCATGTGTGTGAGTGGGCTAGTCCACCCGGGCATGTGTGATTGTGGTCCCTCCTGCGGGGCCCTGAGCGACCCCACGTCCATCAGCTGTACAGGCACTGAGAGCAGTGCAGGGCTGGACTGGAGCTGACCGAGAGGAGGGGCCATTGATCGAAGGTTGGGAGGTCATGTTTGTTGCTAGTAGGGCTGCAGTCAACCAAAGAAAATCAACCAACTGACCAATTGATTGATGGGTGGGGAAAGAAATAAAAATAAATAAATAAATAACATTATCTCTAGATTAGAACGCTATCTCTAGATGAACTTCATCAGCCACAGTGCACTCTACTGTAGCTGCTAGCCTGAACACCACGTATGTGCTGTTAGGAGGAAGTCAGTGGGTCTCAGATCCACTCGTCTGAGTCCCACTGGGTCAGGGCAGAGCTTCACTGTGGACGGGTCACACCAGACCAGCCATGGAGCGCCAGACAGCTCAGCAGAAAGACACGTCGGACCATTTGATTCAGTGTTCTGTTCAGTGTTTAATCGACGGGTCCCAATGGAAGACGCTCCGATGCGATGCGTGCCAAGGTCTGATAGGTTCATACTCAGAGCCGGTGTTGATGGAACATCGCAGACAACGTGAAAAACAAGAACGTATGCCTTCTGTTTTTAGTACGCCCACCTGCTTTGTGGTTGTCCTTTTTAACCAGATGCTGCCACACCGAGACTTATTGGACACGGTGTCCAATAGCTTGTAGCTGAGTCAATGTTCAGTAAGTAGAGCGGGTTGTTTTGACCTCCTGTATTATAAGCCTTATAGTCTAAGCATACAGTTATTATAACTACTATTATATAACTACGGTGCCGTCAATATAATTTTTTATTCATAATTAATGTTATTTCATACACAATTTAGCTTCTCACTTAAAAAATAAAAAGCATTGGTCTGCATATGTCGCTCCCGACAATGGATTAAGAATATTTTTTTCCTTATGAAAGTAACACCAATGATTGTCAGACCAATGAGAATTTGGTGGAAAAAGTGCAAATTGACAAACCGACCAGAACTTGACAGCCCTAGTTGCTAGAGTATGTCATCATTGGGGTCGACTCCGTATGTACGTATAGTATATATGCAAACAGATAACAAACCACATGCTTACTGGCTGGGTACTGGGTAGTCATGTTTCCCTGTGGAATGAGGCTCTCTAAATTGATTTCAACTGCAATTGAAATCTGTCATGGTCACTGTTTCTTGTTTAATATAGGCTTTCTATGTTCATATTTAAGTAAAGCAATGCAGGTTAATGTTTCCAAATTACAATTTGAATGATTGTCAAAGACTGACTGATGTTTGTATTTAAATGTTTTGGGGCAGGGGTGGACTGAGTCACTGCAGCTCACTAAAGCCTCATTTTTACTCCTGCAGTGCTAAAAAAGTGCTGTACGTCGGTTACGGAGAGCCCTCTACGTCGCCGGAGAGCCTGTCGGAGAACCTCTCCGTCGTCTCCGGCTGCATGAAGTATTTTTTAAGTGTCCGTCACTCCGTCAAACGACAACGGAGACGGCAAGGGCTGCGATTGGTCCTCTAAAAACATAATTTCCGGAATTACTTTTCCGGATTGACTACCATCACAACGTAAACACTGGCAGCGCCTGCAGCACTTGCATTGCGTATCCGGCGCCACGACGGAGAACTATGAGGGGTCTCCGTGGTTACGCAGTTGGATAGCGCATTACGCAGTTGTAGAAGTGTAACCAGCGCTTAAAGAGCTGCATTTTCATGTATAATGTGTGCATTGATCTGTGATAAGAGTTATCACATGTCTTGCTTATTCAAAACAATGTTGCACTAGAGGTTTAGTGTTAACACAATTCCCTATGTTTTGTTATGTATTTGAGTTTTGAATGTTGTCAGATGTGTGAAATACATAATTGTACACATGTAAGTCTATAACTAGCTGCTAAATCCATCAAGCCCACGTTGTCATTGAGCACTGCCTGTTAAGTGGTGTCCTCTTGCTGAAGCAAGGATCCCCACCCCTCCCCCTCTCTTCCCCTCTTGTCCTGGTCATTATTACTATAACATTTCATTGCCGTGTCACCCCTGTGCGTGTCTCGCTCAGCAGCTCCTCCTCCTCTCTCCCTGTGTTCCTGCTTCAATTTACGACAGGAATTACATTAGCGCACACTCACAGACAGAATGGAAAAAGTGGCTCGCGTGGGAGAAGAGGCAGACACTGAGATGAATAACAGGGATTGCACTGCAGGCACACAGGGTTATGGGGGAATGAAAGACTGGTAGATAGACCTCTTTTTGGCTGCCAGATTACATTCTGTTCTCTGCTGGCTCTCAGCTGGACCCAGCTGGAGTGTAAGAGGAAAGTAAGAGGAAAGTAACAGAAGAAGAAGGAAAACAATAAAAGTGTGAACAAAAGATGAGGAAGAGAAGTGAAGGAACAGGGAAGAAATGGATGTTGTGATCAAAGGGCTCATGACGTCATAGCGCAGCTGACCACCTGGCTCTGTGTTCTTGAACATCTGTAGTCACAACAACAGCTGTGTGCGTGTTTGTGTTTGTGTTTGTGTGCGTGCGCATATGCATCCATGTGTGCGTGCCTTGGCTGACCCTCTTTGGAGGGCTGGATCAATGCATGACTAATGTAAGGCCAACGTAGCACACTTCTTTGTTGGGACATGTTGCTTGGACAACATGACCCTGCTCATAAATGAGCAGAACAACTTGTCATTTTTATCCAATGGGATGGCTTTGAGTTTTCCCGTTTGATGCACTGACTCTGTCGGGGACCTTTTACAATTGAGTATTGTAGTTTATTTCTTGTTTTAGTTTTTCGATCATCCCTGAAAAGAAGAGCCACATAGAAGTGAGATCAACGTGTTGATCAATGATCAACATTGTCCAATTGATTCACTTGCTCGCAATAGCTTTCATGGCTTTACTGTTGGCCAACAACCGTATTTCAGAATTATTTTCAATCGCTGACATGAAACACAATTCCAGCAGTTTTTTTTGCATTTGTCTTTTAGAATCTCAAAATCAAAATTGAAATGTATATGAAATGAAAACAAGTTTGAAATAAGTGGTTTCTAAGACATACTGGTTGATTTAGTCTAACAGTGTAACTAGCCTGCATCTACAATAATTCTGATGTGATGAGGTATGTCTATGAAGACTTTACTTTTCGAATCTCCTGTATCTCAGAGAACCTTGGACAACCATCATCAACTGCTCCCCCGACGGAGATCAACACAGACCTTGACATCAGAACACTCTCTTGTCATCTGCATCTCTTCGTCGTGATGTTCGAAATGCCACCAAATAAAGCACTTTGACATCACAAAAAGCCCCGGACCCCTATACCCGTATTCGGAGCCCAATGCCCGAACAGCAACCCAAGCAGTATAGCTTAGGGAAACCTATAGCTACCTGTATATTAACTATATCATTGACAGGTGTTCCTGTATTCATAGAATGCAGGATCATCACAATTTCCACCTGCCTTTGTTGTTTTTTGTGAAATAGGCATGAGGAATGAGAACATGCAAGGCTAGATAGATATTAAATGTGCAGAAACCTTGCCATACAGAAACATACTGGCTTTGCACTTAATCCTACAGTATATCTCCTCACAGCTCTCAGTGTGTGGGCGAGAATGGTCTCCGATATGAAAGCATACACACATGCTCGCACACAGCACTGGCAATATACATTCCATTGGGCTAGAATGACGTCTTGGCTATAAGTAGGCCAAGGACCGGAGTGAAGGACACTTGCATAAGTACATACACTCAATCATATTCAGTCTTTCATTCTCTGCCGCTTTCTCAAAAATAGCATATTAATCCATCCACATTTTCAGCACTGCAAATCCATCTTCTCGTCCCAATCTCCGCCATCGCACGGCTCTCCTCTCTTATCACATTCCAGGGCCGGCCCAGCGCCTCGGGTGTCGTTTAACCTCCTCGCATCGAGAGGGTGTGGGGGTATGGAAGATTGAAATCAGTGTACAGAAAGTATGGTTAGGCTGGCCAGTGGCAACACGCAACTGACAATCTTAACCTGAAGTACACCATGATTCCTCTACTCTTGGACAACAAGCATTTCTGTGTTTTTCCTATCCAGTTTCTTCAGTGGTGTTACCAGTGACGTTGGCTCTCTGACTGTGCGTGAGAACATGTGTTTCTTTAGAGACAGATGAGTGTTGTGAAGTATGTGGTACTGAGCCAGGAAGCATGGTTCATACTGTTGAGTGACACAGCATCACGCTGGTCTTCCGCTCCCAGTTGTAAGTCATCGTTTGTCCAGCTATCTGTGACGTTTAGTTGGCAGCGGGGTGTCCCTGAGGTATCATTACGACGTACTGCGGAGCAGATGTAGGGCGGATTACAGGAACCACAGCCCCTACTCGCTATAACTTGTGGATGACTTTTAGGAGGAGTAAGGAAGAGTCGAATAGTGTTCAACGTCTAAGCTGAGGTTTAGGACATCAACACTTAAAGGGGAATTGGCTCATTGTTCATGTTATCCACAAGAAGACGAGAAGAATGACGCCTAATTCCATCTGTGTCCGTCCATCTCTTTACTGATGTACTGGTAAAGAGAAATCTACCCAGCACTACATGGGAGTGGGGCGAAGCCTCTAGCATAGCTTATGCAGCTAGTGCTGGGTAACTATTTTCTGTGGAATCCCTGTGTTTACCAATCTGATGACAGCGCAGTCATAGCAGTGCAACGTCTGACTGGCTGCTAAAACTCATCATAGGCTGCAGAGTAAATAAAGCATAATAAAGTAAAGAAATCATTAAAAAGCAAATAAAGCATAGTAAAGTGAATAAAGCATGTTCCTGTCCTCTCAAAGAACAACTGCGGTATGGGAGTTATTCTTTTAAACCTAATCTGTAACCTGAGTATTTTCTAACCAGCTCCAGAATGTTCAGTACCACTTGTTGCATGAATCACAGACTTCAAACAACAAAGATGTAATGGGATTGGACACAAAAAAATAGGTAATCTGCATTAAGTGAGAGCATTATGGGTCACCTTAAATTGAGTGATTCCCTCAAATGCTTCCTCTCCACAAAGCCATATAGCCACGGTTTCGATCGCAGTAAAAATAAAAGAGGGGAGGTGTGGCATCCCTGTCTGTTTCCTCTGTGGAAAAGAGGCTGAATGAATGGTATTGGTTTGTACTGAGGCTACTGGGTTCAGTGTTACCCCTGGGATGGAGCAGCAGGCCTGGTGGTGAATAGTAGAATTGCGTGCAAAGCGCACACTCACGTGAACATACCTGAGGGAAGCGGTCAGTTGTCTACCATATTTGCACAAACATTTTTGTAAATGTCTAACGTGACTCAGGCAAAAATCATTTTCAGGGACAAGTTAATGTTTTATTCAAGTTGTATTCATGTGATGTTAAGACTTGATCACCGGTATGAGTCTGTGTCTAGAGGTGTATAGTTCCCCAGAAGGTCAGCATTACTCCTCTCTCTACAGAGCCATCCTTTGGTCAATTTCTACACAAGACGAATTACAAAGTACCCTCAACTAAACAAGCCAAAGCAAAAATGCAATTACCCTGAGACGTTGGACTCTTAACGTTTCAAAATATTCCAGATGGATTACAATTGCTGCTTCGAAGTGTATCCCACTAGCTCTACAACAATAAACAGCAGGTAAAGAACTGTGTAGCCAGTGGAACTCTAGTATGGATGTTACACATATGGGTTCAACAGACGTCATATAGATCCATCCATATGTGTACATTGGTTGGTTGGTAGTTTACTATCACACACAGCAAAAAAAAGGCCTACAATTATTACTTAGAATTAATTACTATTTTGACCATGTATTAGATTAGAGTTTTTATCTATTCTTACATTTTTTTGGGCCTGGCAGGGGTTCACGTTGGCCCGGTGGTCTGCCAGTCCAATGAGGGGGAGACACTGGGGTTTGTATAGACAAGTTTTATTCAGAAGATAAAGTCCAAAGTTTCTAGCACATAACTTACTCTGCATCTAAAGATAATACCACTGCAGGGAGAGTGAAATATATTGTATGATCTGGTGGTATGAGAGGATTTCCTACTTTACATGAATCCTCTTTGATCAGTAGAAATAATATCAGGCCTTACTTGTTGAAGATATAGAAGTAATCTTGAAGAACCGCTGAACTGCTCCGCTCGAGCTTCAGAAAGGCTTGGGAAAATGAAGCTTGTGTGGATGCTTACGCACTGCTGGATAAATAATACAGCGTCACGGCTGAAAAGCAATTTAAATCAGAAGACGGGTACCCTAATAATACACCACTGAGCCATGTAGTTAAACTAGTAAAGCATCTGCAGTCTCCATTACTCCATACTCCATTAAACCATACGATAATTACCAAAGAAACCCATTTCTTGAGTAAGACATATTTTTATATTATTTTTATTCATAATCAATGTTGTTTCTAACACAATATAGCCCATCGCTCAAAAGCACAATAGCTCAGCCTGCTTCCTGCCGCCCTGACAATAACCTTTTTTCTCCTCCTCAGAGGAGTAACCAGGGATTAACCGTCAGAATGGGTCAGCCCTAATATTGTTCAATAAGATCTAGTGCACAAAAAAAGGAGAAATCTTTATCTAAAGGAAGATGTTATGGTAAGGCAGAGTTCTTTTTTTTAAGTGAATCTAATACCAAAAGTAAAGTTTAGTGGATGATCGGTCGAGATCAATATTTTGGACCAGATTAAAATCAACACCCATAATGGGATAGGGAATTTAGAAACAAGTGCTTTTTCGATTGAGGTTGTGACCACTGTTTCTGATAAATGTTTACTATACAGCATGTATATGTACTTAAACAATATGCCACACGGGTGATACAATTTGGACCATTTCTTAGTGGGATCCAAGAGCTGAGCTTGCATTGCATCACTGCATCACTGGCAAAGCCAGTGATGCAGTGATTCACCTGCCTTTTTTTGATGCTAGATTTCAATCCTGCACCCTTCTATGAAAAAGAGTGGTTGGTTAACATTTCGGTATGTGCTATTACTGAGGCTAGCATGAGGCTAGAATGGCTGGTCCTGGGCTGGATGTAGAAACCTGGATCCATGGGCCATAGATGGGCTCTGCCGGAACAGACCCACTGGGCCGGGGTAAGAGTGACTAGCAGGCAGATTACTCCTTGAACAAACCGTATGGAGATCATGGACACGCCCCAAGCCTGCTAAGCCCGAGTGCATTCTGGATTCATGAGGTTGCTGGCCTGCAAAAAATTTGTGTGATTTCTTGCCATAGGAACATGCAAAAAATGTGTATGCAGTGATTCTGAGGCAGAACCCCTGAGTTGTTGTCATATGGGAATAAACAATCTAATACTTATGGTTGATTCTACAGCGACTTGAAACATGCTCTCTGATTGAACCCATTGTACCTGCTGAAGTAATGTCTCTGTGAGACGTAGCATACAAAAATCAAGTTGAGCCTCCAAAGAGTGAAATACTACGCAAAAATGTAAAACGGTAAATCACCTAAGGATATTTTATAAAGTTGTTTAAGTGTTGTATGCTGTATTACTACTTGCGTTTTTTATGTAAACGCTAACTGTAAAGGAAAAGTCTGCAAAATATATATTTGTGCTCACTCCATAATCCTCTTTTTCAGCGTGTTTCCAGTGGGCATGCCTGAGTGACGAGCAAAGAAGGAAGTGGGATCTCTGAAGCTCCACCCCCTCTGCTGGTGGAGCCTGTGCACGTTGGCCAGAGACCCTTTAATCGTGTGTTCAGGTGAGCTGGGAGAAACTATCATGGAAGTTTCAAATTGCTACAGCCCTGGAATTAATTTCCAAGTTTAACAAGATGATTTATATGAGTGCTCATGTGATGTGCTTAAGGAAATGATGTGCACATTTAATTACAGTCAATTACTCATGCTCAAGATGTTAAGGTAATGAGCTGAGTGTAGTGAATCTTATAGAGCTGAATATGATGACATGCGGTATTCATGTGGTATTGAAAGACCAAAGTTGGGCCCACATTGTACTGTTTAAACTCAGTGCTCCGCCCTGCACGTACTTGTTGCATGAATCACAGACTTCAAAACTTGTTTGAATGAATCATAAAATTAATGAAATCTGCACTAATGGATATGTAAACACCTCCACCCATTTAAATCGTAGGGCATTGTGCACAGTCAACGGTCAGTAAAATCCCCTTCTAACCAAGGTCTGTTGGGGGAGGGAACTAAAGTAATCTTGGAACCCATTCAGTCTGTTGAGGACACAAATAAGTGTTCTGGGGGTAAAGCAATCCCATTTCCCTTTGGATACCTCCCGTGATGAAGTATCTACGCAGAGTACTGAGCGTTGCTTCAGAAATAGCATGGCATGCGCATTTGTGTTTGTGGATGTTGACGGGTGTGTGAGTGGGAAGAATGAGGGATACATTTGTCATTTTGCATCTTTAAAGAGCCATCAAAGGGGAGGGCCGCAGGGGACGGGCTCTGTTGTATTAGCACAGCCTTGAACACACTGTGGCCTGTATCTGTATTGATGCTGCAGAGACAGTGCTCCCCTGCCAGCCGCATGACAGTAATGTGTATTGATCACAACCCAAAATGCCCAAATGACTGGAGATTGCAGTGTTTAATTCTAATTTGCATCCATGCCAACCTTTGCATTGGGAATCAATTCCAGCCTGTTCTGACACCACCACCGTTCTAACGCTCTCCCTGTGCTCCCCTTTATTTATACACACCTTCCGTGGTGGTTTGGGTAGGCATACGTCTATACAACTTTGTGTAACGCTTTCAATGGTATTCATGCAATCATCCATTGAGTTGATTAACAAAAGAAGAAGAAAAGACAAAATGCTGAGTTAAAAAATGCATTCCCACAAGTATTCCAGCAAGGCCCATGTCGATTTATACTGTCAACATTATCACTCCCTTCATTCCAATGCATGGAATGAAATGAGAGCTGATTCAGGTGTAAATGACCTGTAAATCAGCTGAACCATCACTTAGAGGACAATTCCGGTATTTAGCACATTGAGCCCCCTTTCCTAAACATTAGTTTTCAGAAACGACAGAAAGTGTATTTCGCTACGATACTTGATTTGGAACATCAACGAACACCACTAACCACTCGGTGAGTTGCACACTTCTGAAAACAAACGTTTAGGGTTGTTTTAAGGACAGGTTTGTTAATGCCCGTCGCCAGCCATTCTGAAGCAGGCAGGGGCGATTTGAAATTAGCCAAATACAGAGACAGGACCAATAGTCAAAAATTTGGCGTCAACCACTTTATTTCATCCTAGACAAACCAGAAAGGGGGCTCAATGTGCTAAATACCGGAATTGTCCTTTAAGCTAGTGAAGGATAAGGCCACTACATCTCAGATCCCCCTTCGAGAGCTACAGTCAAAAAAGACAAAGCGGAACTCATTGTTCATCATAGTTTTGGTCTTCAAATTGTGCAATTTACTTTGATGCTCCAATCAACACCATTTTAACATACATACATAATTGGCCTATCAAGTCTACAGGGCACACTATTGGCTAATGTCAGTAAACCGCATAATGCAGTCTATAATTCAAGTTATTTTCTACAATTCAACTCCTAAGAGATGAAAAGTCTCTTTTGATGATTACATACAACTGTGGCCACATAATAAGCAAGCATATGGAAGCGGACAATGGCCAGTTTAGGAATTACTAGTACAGAATTGAAGCTGCTTAGTAATGTGGAACCTGTGAGTCTCATTCGCTCTCGGTCAGATGCGTAATACGCTGTCATCCAGTCTCACTCTGTTCTTCCCTCCTTCTGTCTCTCGCCCTCTCTCTGTCTCTCTCTCTCTTCTCTGTTTCTCTCTCGCTCTTTCTCTCTGTTTCTCTCTCGCTCTTTCTCTCGCTTAAAACACACACACACACACACACACACACACACACACACACACACACACACACACACACACACACTGACACAACCACAATCCCAGAAGGGAGGCTCCTCTTTTGCAGTCCATAAATTGTGAGGAGTAGAAACTGTTGTTCTTTTTGCCCCACCAAAAGGGCTGCCAAGTCAGTCGCTCAGGGAGAATTTGGTTGTGCAATCTCTTAAAGGGGATTAGACGTGCAAAGAGTGAGGCTGGAAGATAGAGAGAGGGAGAGAGAGAGATGAGAGGGAAGACACGACTATTGGTAGAGTTAACACAGTAGAGAGACGTTGAAGGAGCATTCTGTTCTCAGGGAAGTATTGATGGCAACCAGTCCTGAAAGGACAGGACGTCACAGGGAAGGGGGGGGTTTGGGTTGGAAGTGTGTGTGTGTGTGTGTGTGTGTGTGTGTGTGTGTGTGTGTGTGTGTGTGTGTGTGTGTGTGTGTGTGTTGGGGGGTTGGCATGGAGAGGGCGGTTGAAAATGAAAAGAAAAACGAGAAGAAAGGACAGGAGGGAACGAGAGAAAGGATAAAGAGGGCAGACATTAAAGAAGGACGCACAGAACGTGATATGTTAAATGATCAGGAAGGGAACAGAGATGTGGGGAGCGAAAATTGTCTGTTTGATGTCTGTGGAAGCAAGGCAGTCTAAAAGAGACTTCAAAGAGGCCAGCGCCCAAGATAAACGGAGCTGACACCGACATACACACACACACACACGCACTGTAGGGCCTGGAGCTGGCATGAGCAGAGAGGGGTCCACAGTAGTCCTTTGCCATGCCTGATTAGAAACCCAGCAAGCAAAGCAGCAAGGCTGAGTGAAAGGGCTGGGAGGGCATGCGAGCGTTGGGTCAATGGACGGACGTCTACACTTCTCTTCCTCGGCCACTTGGGGCGTCCTTGTTTACTTTGATTACTTTGCACCAAGCAAATGCCGTGCTGCTGACACCCTTATGAGGGCTCAGGGACAGGGCTGTGAGCGAAACTATACATACAGTATACTAGTGAAATCATCCTGTGTGTGTGTGTGTGTGTGTGTGTGTGTGTGTGTGTGTGTGTGTGTGTGTGTGTGTGTGTGTGTGTGTGTGTGTGTGTGTGTGTGTGTGTGTGTGTGTGTGTGTGTGCACACACGTGCATGCCTCTGTTTTCCTTTGCATGTGTAACACGTGTCTGAGTGCATGCATAGAGAGAGTTTTGTTATTTTGTGGCTTACATCCTATTTGCTTGCCAAGGTCAAGCAAGGAAAGAGTTACACCGAAGACAACTAACAAAGACTTTGGACTAAAATTAGAAACAGGATTTGTCTAATTGTGTGAGCCAGGAAATACAGGTGCGGGTTAACCATCACAATGGGTAAACCGTAAGGACATTACCGCTGTCCTGGCTTCACCAAAACTTCCCATACCAATTTGGCAAAACGACTTGTTGAACGGCTTCTCCTGGAGGGCGTTCAGCGGGAGTCTGCCTGCTAGGGCTGTAAGACACACAGCCCTTTGGGCCTTTGGAGCCCGTGTCCGTTGCTCAGTACAGTATACGGTTGTGGTATAGTAGTGAGTCGTACTTTAAGAACTTCACAAAATGTCTTCTCACAAAGTCCTATATTGTTATTGCTTACATTGTTCAGTGAATTGACGAGTGAAAAATGTAACTGGTGTATAAGTGAAGCCGGGAGAGACGGTAATGGTCTCCTTCAACCTGTACAATAACTGAAATAATGAGGGATAAAGCCAGGGATAACATGTGATTAGAAGAGTAAGAATGATGTAGTGAAATTCTACTACAGACAGGACGTGTGTGTGTGTGTGTGTGTGTGTGTGTGTGTGTGTGTGTGTGTGTGTGTGTGTGTGAGCGTGCGTGCGTGCGTGCGTGCGTGCGTGCGTTTTGATGCAGTAAATGCATATTAAGAGCCTCAGGCAACCCATTTTCTGTTGACACTACACTTTAAGGCTAGCAAGATAGCAAGTGCAACTTATGAGATTTCAATGGTCCAATATAGTAGTAGCTCAATGCAGTAAGATACCTATGTGGAGAGAGTGTTGTTGAGGGTTCCCTCTGGTTGAAACTGACCATTGTCCATCATCACATGCTAATGTAGCGTAAAGACATACCCAGCGATTATTCCACAACCTAATGTATATCCATCCAAAGTGCTCATTTTGTAGAGGTAAGGTTCTCTTACTCTCCTAAAAACACCCCTCTTACACACTACGTCGTACGTCCTGGCACTTAATGTACGCAATAATTGCGTGTTGTTCGTCCTGGCACTTAAAAATAGTACTTAGCATTGTGTAGCGGCTTATCCTAGCTATTTTTGTTGTGTACAGGGAATGGGTTAACCTACCAATTGTTAGTGTTTGGCAGTTATTCTATGAACATCCTTACTGTACCGACAGCGATATATTGTTGTTTCTCTTTCTTCTGCCAAATGTACTTATTGTAAGTCGCTTTGGATAAAAGCGTCTGCTAAATGGACTAAATGTAAATGTAAGTAGCTCAATGCAGTCTCCTACAAATGAACTGCACAATAACCCTAAAACTACACCTATATTGTTGAATCATCAGTGCTTATATTTCAAATAACAACTGCCCCCACCCCAGTCTTGAGTCTTGATGCCAAAATATATTTCGGCATCAATTTAAAGTCTATTGATGGGAAGCGCTGAGCACAGTGGATCTGAGAACCTGTTATTATGATGTTCATCAAATAGCGGTATGCAGTGCCATCAGCTTCCATGAAATGATTGTATTCATCAAATGTGTAATGCATTAATCTCAGCCCTAGCAGGATTACTGTTATAAGAGATGATTTACTACAAATCACTTGATGGGTACATGTATTTGCACCTCACCCTGCTTAATAGGTTTAAACATATATCATCCACCACCAAGGCCTCAGGAAATACATTTCAATACAAAATAGAGTAGCAAAACCTTGAACCATTTGATCATACATCCTTTGTATGTTAACAGATTATTTTCCTGGATTTGTCCTATTCCCAGATGAATTCCAGGGCAAATGAAATGTCACTATGATGTTTGAGCTTTTTTACAGAAATGTCTGGCAGTAGAGAAGGATTATTATGTTTGTATAATGCATCCGTCCAATAATTGTATGTGTTCATGAACAACCAAGTACATTTCTTTTATGTTTATTGTGAGAGTACCAGTAATTCTGAAACTCTGGGGATATACATTATTTTGTGGTGGACAACCATAGTTATGTTAATGTTAAAATGTAGAGTCAGATTCTCCACACATGTTATACGTCTCATACATACATACATGCAAAAAATCACAACCTCAAATTCTGCCATGCCAAATTCAGAACTG
This sequence comes from Micromesistius poutassou, assembly GCF_964030765.1. Taxonomy (NCBI): domain Eukaryota; kingdom Metazoa; phylum Chordata; class Actinopteri; order Gadiformes; family Gadidae; genus Micromesistius; species Micromesistius poutassou. The sequence goes on from NC_140278.1 coordinate 2,297,908, forward strand.
TAGAGCAAACAGGCTGATCTCAGAACTGCCGATTCTGCCAGCCGGCCTGACCTTGAAAGCTGCTCACCCAGTGAGCACCTGTGCATAGACCCCGTTTTTATACAAGCAGAAATCACCATGGCCAAATTAATTTTCCCCTTTCTGCTGCTGCTGCTCAACCTGGGGATCATTGGAGCAGAGAGGCAGCCTGGGGGAGCCTGACGCGGGAGGAGAGAGGCAGAGTGGTGCAGAGGAATTTTAATGTGGCTCTGTCTGCCTCTCGCTGCCTGCCAAAGAAAAGCAATTACTATCGCTGTGTGTGTACGGGCGTGCACCAGGACGCGCACGCCAGCGGGGTTGTGTGTGTGTGTCGCCACCAGTTAGTGTGTTTACCTGCCTGCGATTGACTTAACAGAGTTGTAGCTTGTTTCATGTATAAAGGGTGGGCACTGTGGGGGCAGGACGGTTTAAACGCTGCAATGGTTCCCATAAAACAAATTAGAACGCGCAGAATGTGTCCCATAAAAAATGTTGCACCTCAAACTCATGATGATTTGCAAATGAATTATATTTTTACTCTGTATGAGTCATTTTACACATAAATCCCTCCGTATGTTATTATCCAGCTCCGTCTAGAGCGTGGAGGTGACCTTTACAAGCAGTACTGATAAGCAGCTGGTAGATAATAGGCAGGAGTCAGTCAGACTGACAGACTCAAAGAGGACAGATGCTCAGGAAACCAGCCAGAAGGGAATGAGGAGAGCGGTGAAGACACGCTGATAAAGAATACAGACAGAGAGAGAGCCAGAGAGGGATCCCCACTGCTAAGCCTCTGTTTGTGTCCTCAGATCACACCTCCAAATGTCACCTCTCCTCCTCCTCCGTCCTCTTTAATGTGCGTTCCCTTTCTCTGTCTCTCTCCCTTTCAAGGATGCGGAGGTTTGCCTACTGTAAGGTGGTGCTGGCCACCTCGCTGGTGTGGGTGATGCTGGACATGTTCATCCTGCTCTACTTCAGTGAGTGCAACAAGTGTGACGACAAGAAGGAGAGAGGCCTGCCGGGGAGAGCGGGTGAGTGTCTCAGACAAGTTGATAATCAACGCCACGGTGTGACACCATCACACACACACACACAGCTGTCGTGTGTTTGTGGTGAGCGGGGCTGTGCGGGGAAGGAGTTCCCGTGCACACATAGAGAGAGGCTTCGCTGTGGCTCCACACACACACGAGTGAGCCAACCGTACTCGCCGACCTTGGGCCCTTAGAAAAAGATTTTCAAAAAGCCACGGCGGGGGTCTAGAGATCATCTCCCTGAAATAAAATCACTATCAAAGACTTCATTTCCTGCATTGTTGTGAACTGTTAAGGGTGTGAATCACAAAATAAAAAGCGGACAAATAAAATGTTGTTGATATAAATACATATAGTGCCATATAAATCCAAATGAATGTTGTTATTATAAATATATATATGGCCGTAAGAATCAGAGAACAGATATATCTCTTCTTTGGCTCCTATTGCTTGACTGTCGTTGCTGAAGTGACTCGTAGCGTTTAGCCCCGATGGAGGGCTGCCTGACGCACGGCCAATCACAATCTGTCCCCAACCATCCTGTCGCACGCGGTGCGTTTGGATTGGACAGTAAAATAATAGCCTAACTATTACATTGTAGATTGTAGTTATTACTTTAACTACAATCCCCCGTTAAGCAGCCATGTAGATATAAGCAGCAGAACATTCTTAAAGATCAAAGGAAGAACGGTTTCCTGATTGGGGAGAGCTGCAGGATGCGTCACCAGTTGGCAGATGATATCATCTCAGGTGCACAAGAGGTCACAGGCAGAACACGCTCTGTGACTGTCCAAACAGTAAGGAAACATGTCCCTGCAAAATAAAGTATTTAAATCACTGAATTAAAAAGGTTTGTTTTATTTCCCCCCTGGATTGGTGCATTTTCATTACTTTAATCAGTGAAATATTGTGGAAAACTACTGCCTGCTATAGAAGAATAAAAAGCACATGAGGATACTGTAGTCGTTAGTTTAGATTAGATTTTTTTTAGATGACTTTATTGCCATGTCAACACAGTTGATTGGAATTTGTCTTAGTGCCACACAGGTAAAAAAAAAAGACAATACATTACACACACAGGAACATACCGTACATAAAACACAATGACAAAGACAATCAAAACAGTACAAAGATAAGAAGATAAAAAGATCTTGTGTTGTTCCCATAAAGTGTTTGTGCAGTCTATAAAGTTCATGAATAGATTAGGTAGCATGAGACATTGACTTGATAATATGAAGTAGATCATTTAGAAAATAAGAAACAGTATAATGAAAACCCAGACAATGGCATAACTACAAATTGCAAACTGTATTTGCGGCAAATATTGGTGCCATTTTCTGTCTTGTTGTATTGTCATACACTATATTGTCATGCATGAGCAATTCTGCTGGAATGCACCAGAGCCCGACCGGAACCAGTGATCCCACTGAGACCTCTCTGTGCACACACACACATCAGCACTGTGCGCACACACACACACACACACACACACACACACACACACACACACACACACACACACACACACACACACACACACACACACATCAGCACCGTGCACACACACACACACACACACACACACACACACACATCAGCACCGTACACACACACACACACACACACACACACACACACACACACACACACACACACACACACATCAGCACTGTACACATCAGCACTGTGCGCACACACACACACACACACACACACACACACACACACACACATCAGCACCGTGCACACACACACACACACACACACACACACACACACACACACACACACACACACACACACACACAGCACCATGCACACACACACACACACATCAGCACCGTGCACACATACACATCAGCACCGTGCACACACACACACACACATCAGCACTGTGCACACACACACATCAGCACCGTGCACACACACACATCAGCACCGTGCACGTGCACATGAACGTGTGATAAGATACACAACAAGATACACTGGACCTATATGAGCTCTCTTTGCCATACCAAGTACAGCGTGCATGTTGTGCTAGGCCACCTATGCAGGCGCTATGCCCTCCTCTCCTGAAAGCTTTCCTTTGTCCTCCCAACCCAGACGCTCTGACCCGGCCCCGGGACGGGCCCGGAGAAGGGGGGAAGCCTGTGGTGATCTCCAAGGAGAACCAGGAGAAGATGAAGGAGATGTTTAAGATCAACCAGTTCAACCTCATGGCTTCAGAGATGATCGCTCTGAACAGGTCGCTCCCCGACGTTCGTCTGGAAGGGTAGGCGTCTCTCATGGCTCGGCGGTCCCTCCCAGCCAGAACTCATCCCTCACTGTGACACCTCCTGGGCGGGATTCATAGAATGTGAAATATAACTCCCATTCACTCGCCTGGCCATTGAAACCTGTGTGGTTTCCATGTGTTGAAGTGTACTGGGACTGCAGTGTGTTGTGAGGTTGTCAGCCATGGCCTTGTTCGGAAGGCTTCACTAATATCCCGGTATTGTACACTGCATTCTGCACAAAAAAACTATTTTTAACATCAATCTCTACACACAGCGTCCTATTGAGAGACCTCTGCTCGTTCCATGGTATTATAGCTACTGGTTCTAATGAGCTTTGGGATGTGAGAACTAATGTCCTCAAAACACAGTTGGAAGAACTCTTTCTCGTTAACTTCAGAGTTAATTTTATTCAGTGTCTGTGACTCTTCTCGATGTGTAGTAGACGGTGTGATAAGGCACAGGGAACGAGTGGGTGAAGATGTGCCGTCCCACAGAGCGCTGACGGAGCTCTGGGCCTCAGCTAAGGGCACAGCATTTTGAACGCCTGCCTCTTTCCTTTGATGGCGATATGTCCCTAAATCGGTAATGAACAGGGATTAGATGGAAAGATAGGTGGACACACACACACACACACACACACACACACACACCCTTTACAGACACGCGTCCATAGGGCCTGTCTGCACACGCACGCCAGACAGCTAGAGCAGATGCAGCACATTGATCCGTGAAATGGGTTTCAGTCTTTGAGCGGAGAGTTGATTACTAGGTGTGTTTTCACTCTCACAGCTCTCCTTCTATCTGCTTTTCCAATTAGGAGATAAGACAGAGTCAATATAGAGCAGGGCACCTCACCCCCTCTGTCTGACAGTGTGTGTAAGGTATAGGAGAGTGTGTGTGTGCGCGGGGAGCTGGAGGTGTGCATATGATTACGCACCAGCGTGTGTGTGGGTCGACTTACGACTGGCAGAGGAAACCTGAAAGGATGGACCTATCTCTGCCGTTGGTTAAAATCTGGGGAGGGGAAATTGACTGGAGTTGAATTGCAGCGGCGTCAGCAGTGCAGTGTTTAAATGGAAGTAATGACGGCAGAGGGCGTTCTGGGCTCTGTGCCTGGTGCACACACATGTCTGTATCTATATGTCTGGGACCATGACTTTATGAAGGTCCTTTTTACACCACACCCTTCAGAAAACTGGACTCTGGACGCTTTTAGAAGGTGACTGCACAGGGCGTTGTGAGCAGCCCTGTTCATGTTTTGGACCATGCATGGATGTCTGCATATGTGGCAAGAGAGGGAGGGGCCGTTCAATAAGAAGCCGTCTGCTGCCCTGGCTTTGTATCCCCCCAAAATGAATTGGCTGAAGGATACGTCTGCAATGCATTATAATGCTTTACACTCAACACTGACAGGTTAGATTACATGACGTACTTTACATACACACAGCACTGTGTAGCCTCAAGTAGAACGATGAACGCGAGTTACACGCAAATACATTTCTGTGGTTAAAGAGTGCCGTTTTTTTCAGTGTGTTTGTGTTTGTGTGTGTGGGTTAGTATTAGTGATGTGGCAAAGGAAAGTGTAAACAAAAGCTGAAAGCTTCCAAGGTTTTGTGAACTGAATCATGATGCATCCTCAACCACCTTCTTCCTTACATTTAGTGAATAAACGTTTTCACACTGCCAAATATGCCCACCCTTTTCCCAGCATGGTCAGCGTGTTTACACTGACCGAGGTAATATACCGGCCTGATTTCACACCCCAATTTACCCTCTTGGACCCTACACATATTGGGGGGTTCACTTTGATGTAAATGCGATGGGACGGCTTCCCAGTTCCAGGGGTGGGACTTGTCTCTTGTCTCTACAACAGAGACAACCAGAGATGTATAGTAACGAAGTAGAACTACTTTACTGGAGTATTATTTTTTTCTCCTACTTCCACTTTTACTTCACTACATATTTTTGATGAGTTTAATACTTTTACTCCGGTACATTTTTCATGCACTGAGTCGTTACTCGTTGCAATTATAAAAATGTTACGAATGCATGCATGCACAAAGCTGTCCTTAAAACAACCCTAAACGTTTTCAGAAATGTGCAACTCACTGAGTGGTTAGTGGTGTTCATTGATGTTAACGACCACCACTAACCACTCAGTGAGTTGAAAGATGGTGCGTTCTACGAGAAAGCAGCAGAGGAACTTTCCTTACGAGGCTTTTGTCAGGATAAAAAACAAGTGGTCAGCAAAATAAAGAATATGTTGGCATTTTTTTGCACTTGTAAATAGTTACTCGCGTTTGTAGCCCACACTCAGATGTGAACTCATTTTCTTGCATGCCAGTGTCTTGAATCATAAAAAAATTAAAACATTCAGAGTATGCAAATTATTCTAAAGGGGTCTACTCTCCGTGCGTAGCCCCGCCTTCTCCAGTGAACCGCAAAGCCGGCTCCTTGACAAAGGGGGATTTTACCTCCGGTTTTACACAGGCAAGACAGTGAAATTGCAGGGAGTGCCAAGCCATACCGGCACACACTGTGTGCATGCACATAAAGCGAGCTAACGGGCGGTGGTGTTTCTGTTATCTACCCTTCGCTGCTGCTTCTTGCATTCCTTCTGTCAGAGACTGCAGCAGAATGAGGCAGCATTCCACAGATTGGGACAGAGCGAGAGAGAGAGAGAGATAGACTCAGAGATAGAGAAAGAAAGAGAAAGCGGGAATGAGTGTTTTGGCTGGAGGAGGGGGAGGGGGGAGAGTAGAAAGAATATTGCACTTTTGGACTTTTAGGAAAGCTCAAAGGAAGGCACAGCCTCTGTGTTACAGTTCCCTCTTTTAGTGTGCAGTTTGAGCTCATCAGAGCCGTTCTCTTGGGAAAACCGATTTAGTCAGAGAGACAATTTAATATCAGAGGGCTTAGATCAGGCGTTGCTGGCGTTCTACCGTGCATGTTCTGTGCCGGAGGTAGCACAGGTTTGAACTGGGATCTCGGATCTCGATCTTGCATGTTCCTCCCATCTCTGTTACCTTTATCATCCTCTGTATCATTCCCTTTGCATGTCTCTCTATGCATGCCCCCGCAGGGAATTGGACAGTGGGCACGTCGACAGTATTCCATAGAATTCCCTGCAGTCTGTGGTGCCCGTCAAACTGTCCTCATTCCAGATGATTAGGACGCACTCATTCCAGCGCTCCGGGTGGACACAGCAGCGGAGGGAAGAGATTGGACAGTGCCCAGGCGGTCTGAGGAAGGGCCCGGCCCAGAATTCCCTTACACCACAGTATCAGATTTCAGCTCTTAGAGGATCAGAACAGCAACACTCATCTAATAGAGGGTGGCCGTCATGTGCTGAGCATATGCTGAGCATGTGCTGAGATTTATACAGTCAGGCTCTAAAAAGATGAAATGGTCCGAAAATATAACATTTGACATGATTTGATTTCTATCCATTTGTTTTCATCCACGAATGTCTGGGGTAGATAGAAAGAAGAACTTGATCTTCGTATGTGGTCATTAAGCTCCTGGGGTTCATGACACGGTCCTGAAATAGGAACCCAGCTGGTAATGTGTCGTGAGTCTGCATGCTCTCCCTGTTGGCATGTTCAGCCCCTTGGCAAGTACTTCCTGTGTGCACGTGGGCTCACTCTGGTTTCACTCTGGTTTCACTCTGGTTTCACTCTGGTCTCACTCTGGTCTCACTCTGGTTTCGTGTGGTTGCCCCCTTCCCCCTCCCAAAGAAAATAGATGTACATGTTTGGTAGTTTGCAGGGTGCTGCTTATAAGAGAATATTTAGATGTTAAGTAAGACTACCCCAGGCAAATAAAGGCTAAATCATCTAACCTAAACGGACAGCGGGCTGTATAACGTTGTGATCATGTCTATGTGCTGGGACAAGCAATGTAGGCAGAACCGTAGTGGAAAGTAGTTTAGATGTATTTGAATCGGCCCACATCCCGGTGTGTCAGTATTTCTACTGTGCTCTGCATTTTATCTCCCTTGCCTTCTCCCACGAGCTGTGATGCAGAGGCCCGCATGAATGTGCTTCACACTACGATCAGGACGGTTCACACTGCGATAGTAACGCTGTCAGGTGTCACGCCGGGGTGGCGCCCGGCGTCTCTGTGAAGTGTGTGCATACGTGTCACGGCTGTCGTCTGCATTTGTTTGGATGGCAGATCAGACACAAACATTTTGAATTATTATATGAATGTATGCTGATAATACGGTAAATGGTATATGGTCCTCATTTATATAGCGCTTTTATCCAAAGCGCTTTACAGTGTTGACTGACATTCACCCATTCATGCACACATTCACACACCGACGGCGGAGTCGACCACGCAGGGCGACAGCCGGCGCGTCAGGAGCAGTCAGGGTGAGGCGTCTCGTTCAGGGACACCACGACACACAGCTAGGAGGAGCCGGCTAGGAGGAATCGAACCAGCAACCTTCCGGTTACCAGCCAACCCGCTCGACCTCCTGAGCTAGTGCCGCCCCCTAATACTGTTGATGAAGATCTGTCTATCCGACTGGGTTGAACATATTGATACTGTCGTCCTGACCTTCATCACTTCCTCCATCCATACATCAACATCGCGTCCTACATCATTATTGACACGTGTGTAAAGAGGAGTAATGACATGTCTGGTCTGGTGCAAACTGTGCTTAATGATGTTTCAATACTAATCAAAGCGGAGAGGCTCCAGGACGCCTTTGTGCTCTGCTGTGTCCTGAACGGCCTCTCTGTCTCCGTCCTGCACAGGTGCAAGAACAAGTTGTATCCGGACAACCTCCCTCGCACCAGCGTGGTGATCGTGTTCCACAACGAGGCCTGGAGCACGCTGCTGCGCACCGTGCACTCCGTCATCGACCGCTCGCCACACTCCCTCCTGGAGGAGATAGTGCTGGTGGACGACGCCAGCGAACGAGGTGCGCACGCGCGCACGCACGCACACGCACACACACACGCACGCACTATTGTATCGGGTCTCAGCTGTGTTCTGGGCAGGGTTTCGCTTATTTTTCTATCTGTGAATTTGTGTGCATGTGTTTGTTTTGCCAAACAACTCTGTCCATTTGGACCGTAGCCTGCGCCTCGCCACCATGTGCTGTACTGTTAATCCCAGTTTGGGAAAGATTAAGTCTTTTAATTCACCCGCCGCAGGGATTACACTCTGTTATTACCCTCAATCCACCAAACCCTGACCTTCTAAACCCTGCTCCACCCCGCCCTCCGCCCGGGCGGCTGGAGGAGGGGTGGGGCCAGGGAAGGACATGGGATCAGAGGGGAGATGAAAGTCTATTAGGTCACAATATTCTGAACTCCACAAGTTGTAGGAGGTAGTCTGCTGCACTTAACACACATGCAAATTCAGGAAAGAGCCTCAAACTGGAAATAAGTGTAATCCTCTGTCCCCTTGTTGTGTGTGTGTGTGTGTGTGTGTGTGTGTGTGTGTGTGTGTGTGTGTCAGACTTCCTGAAGCGTCCCCTAGAGCAGTATGTGAGGAGGCTGGAGGTTCGCGTCAGTGTGATAAGGATGGAGCAGAGGTCTGGGCTCATCCGGGCTCGACTCAAAGGAGCATCTATCTCCACCGGCCAGGTGTGTGTGTGTGTGTGTGTGTGTGTGTGTGTGTGTGTGTGTGTGTGTGTGTGTGTGTGTGTGTGTGTGTGTGTGTGTGTGTGTGTGTGTGTGTGTGTGTGTTTACAAGTACCCGTGCTCCATACAGTACTGGCGTGCTTGAGTCTGTCTCGTGATGTTATCTCTGAACCTCCAGGTCATCACCTTCCTGGATGCCCACTGTGAATGCACCACGGGCTGGCTGGAACCTCTGCTAGCACGCATCAAAATAGACAAGTAAGACGTGTACACACACACACACACACACAGACACGCATGCACACACACACACACACACACACACACACACACACACACACACACACACACACACACACACACACACTGTCTGCATCTAACGGGGATGTTGAAATGCCTGCGGACAGAAGCAGAGGTCATAAATGTTGAACACACACATCCACACATTTAAACTCACACAACGCGCATTAAAAAAATCAATAAGCAATCGTTCAGCCTACAGGGGGTTCGCCCTGGTGTGTTTATTTGATGCCAAATTACCAATTCTGTTTACTACCGCCAGTAATCAGACACAAGCAAGCAGACCCCGCCACACACACAAAGCCACTGATGCACAGAGCCCAGCGCTAACTGTGATGGAACACGGTGGCAGCACGGCCCGCTGCTGGTCACAGTGTGTGGCGCTCCAGATGTCTGCTCTCCCCTGACGGCCACCTGGGTTCAGGACCAGCAGGCCAACGCATGCCTCTTTACCCCCCGGCCTTAACCCCAACCCCCCCCTTCTGTGCAGCGCCATATCCACAGACCCTGTGGGAAGTCCACTTCACCATTTTGCTTCATGCCACACTTTTGTTTTTACCTGCTATGCTTACGTTGGTGTGTTGTGTTTGTTGTGTGTGTGTGTTGTGGTTGTGTCGTGTGTGTGTGTGTGTGTGTGTGTGTGTGCCCCCCAACAGGCGGACGGTGGTGTGTCCCATCATCGACGTGATCAGCGACGATACGTTTGAGTACATGGCGGGCTCCGACATGACGTACGGCGGCTTCAACTGGAAGCTCAACTTCCGCTGGTACCCCGTCCCGCAGAGGGAGATGGACCGCCGCAAGGGGGACCGCACGCTGCCCGTCAGGTACCAGACCCCGCCCCCTCAGGCCCCCGGGCCCCTCAGCAGCTGCAGCTCTCCTCAGGTTCACTAAAGGACAGACGCTTTGTGCGCTCCTCAAACAGCAGCCCTGGAGCTGTACTGATCATTTGTTTTCCCCTCTCACCCTGCTTGTGATGGAGATCCCCCTGCTGCTCCGTGTATTGTCTTTGGAGAGAGGGGCAGATAAGACACTTATCTCCAGAGCCCCACACTTCCATTGTAGTCTGGGGAAACTAGTCAGTGAGTTCCTAGTTTTTCCCTGAGTGACAGCGTACCAGAGTGTAAGAAAGGTCGTCATTATCAGCTGAAATGTATCGGTGCAGCTGTGTTTTGGTTGCGTCAAAGGAAGCAAATACTCCAGATTTGGGACCAAAAACCAGGAGTTTCCCAGCAGACGGCTGGAGGTGGGTAGACACATCTGAGCTCTTGGAGTACTTTATTTATTTTTATATTTCCGTGTTTCTCCGAAATAGAAAAAAGTTTGTCATGTCTTGGCAGGAACAGATTAGGAAAAGGATGCAATTTACAGAAACAATTGGCCGTGTCTCGTGCTGTCCCTAAAGCAGCCGCCCAGCCACAGAGCAGAGCGCCCTGCTGCCTGTCTGCGCCGGGCGCGCTGACATTCAGGCACTCCCACCGGGGAGCCCGCCGTTTGGATGCTAACAAGGCGCCGGGGGACGCGGTTGAACATTTGCATTAGCTGGGTAGACTGTTGGGAATAGGTCTGGTGCCAGCCCACCTGCTGGGCTGTGCGCAGCCAGATGCAACGGTCAAGATACTCTATCGCCGCAACTGTGAAGGGCGCGGTCGGGTGTCCGTGTTAATACTATGTATTATGAATTCTGTTGTCAGCGACACTTTGTGAGCCCCATGACAATTATCTGTGTTTGTTCAACAAACTCTTGATGTGTTACTAATTATCCCACAAACAGCTGATCTGGGTTTTTTTTCCACTGCTTTGTTTATTTTTGAAACACCCAGGGGGGTGACTTTTTTTTCTTTCCACTCTCGGTAAGATGCTGGTCTCCACGAGCCAGCCCTCACCCGCTGTGGTCTCAGGATGTTTTCAACCTAATTCCGTACGTTTGTGTCAATGTTGAGTGCTTGGAAGAGGAGTGAAAAACAAGTTGTGAGGGAAACGGGCCTGAGGAAACCGAGAGAGGGAGGGAGAGAGAGAGAGAGAGAGATTTTGAGCTCTGACAGCCTTCAGAGCCGTTGCAGGGGGAGCAAACGGCCAACAGGAAGATGTGGAAAGTGAGAGGGACCGCTGAAGTTGTGTGGGGCTGTCGTGGGATGCATCCCTCCCAGCAGCTTTTAGAAGTCCTCCCTTCAGGATCCTGGTTACCTCATGGCTGCTGCCATGCGCCTGGTTTCCATGGCAGCCCTAATGCTCTCTCCTCCCTCCCTCCCTCCCCAGGACCCCCACCATGGCGGGGGGCTTGTTCTCCATAGACAGAGATTACTTCCAGGAGATCGGCACCTATGATGCTGGCATGGACATCTGGGGAGGAGAGAACCTGGAGATCTCCTTCCGGGTAAACACACACGTAGAGAGATGATACACAGTACATGTATTAGACATATCTTCATATTTATCCTTGTACTCAGTACTTGCCCATATTGCATTAGCATAGGCCTGCAAACACTTAACAGACACCTCTGCACTTTGTGTGTGCAGCCGGGCCTTTGTTTTGATGTGCTTGTATATATAGCCTTCATGCACGCCTCCCACACGCTCCACAACCAGTGTCTGCGGAGCCTAAGATGTCATGAAGCTCTGCAGGTCGGAGTAGGCCTCAACCAATTAAAAGTTATTTGGAAAAGTTCCATTTCATGTTGGGCGAGATTTGGGGTGAGGTTAATATTAACTTTTGGGTGAGGGCAACCCAAAGGCGGATATTTTTAGTATTTGAAAGTTGAGTGTAAAAAGTGTTCTTGTTAAAACCCTGTAACGCCTGCCTTGTTAAACCCTGCGGTGACACATGGCTGTGTGTATTTTCTGAAGCCCGTCCTGAAAGGCCTTAGAGAAAGGTGCTCTTTTCACACGGCGTGGTGACCCTGGTGCCGGAGGCCTCCACACCCCTCCTCCTCATCTGGGGAGGGCGGGTCTCCGTTACACGGCGTTGGCGGGTGTCTCTGAGGGCAGCTCTCGTTACATGATGTTATCCTGTGTCTCTGGTGGCAGATCTGGCAGTGCGGCGGAACCCTGGAGATCGTCACATGTTCTCACGTGGGTCATGTGTTCCGCAAGGCCACGCCCTACACCTTCCCCGGGGGCACGGGGCAGATCATCAACAAGAACAACCGCCGCCTCGCCGAGGTGTGGATGGACGAGTTCAAGAACTTCTTCTACATCATCTCCCCTGGTAGGGGTGTGTGTGTGTGTGTGTGTGTGTGCGTGCGTGCCGATATTTATTCACCTGATCAAATCAACACGACAATATTTAAGAGATGCTTTGTTGCCATGGATGCAGTCTCCCTCTGCGAGGCTCCTGGCCTAGAGACCATCCCGATCACGTGACCTCACATCCTGATCACGTGACCTCACATCCTGATCACATGACCTCACATCCTGATCACATGACCTCGCATCCTGATCACATGACCTCGCATCCTGATCACATGACCTCACATTCAGCTCCGCCTCACGGCTCAGTCCTCTAGCCGCCCACATCCGTCTCCTTACACTAATCGGCCAATCAGGGTTAAGGTGTCATAGTGACGTAAACACAGGCCGCCGCCCTCAAAACACCAATGGTGTCTCCCAAAACGACTAGCGGTGACGCTAGCATTAGCAGAGTCGACTCTGTGCAGTCGTTGCCGAAATCGACTCGACAACAACGACCAGACCAGAAGCAGAAGACACTGGAGGAGCTCCTCTGAGCAGCGTGGAGGTGTCACATGTCTGATGGGCTGAAGGGGTCTGTCTGTTCAGGCCCCCTCACTGAGATAGATGTGGGCGGTGAAGGCCAAAGGTCAAACTGAATGTAAGGTCACATGATCAGGGTGGTCTCCTCTCCTAGCTACTAGGCTGCTGCGTCCAATACTCAGAGAGAAAACCCACATTCCCTCCGGTAGTCGTGTTATATTCATGAAGAGCAGATTAAGTCTGTGTTATGAGGGCCAAACATTATTACACTTGGCTCATTCAGGATGGAGCTGATATGTGTGTGCTGATATAGATCATAAATATATTGATCATACATTATAATACATAGATAGAAATCACATGTTTATTTTATTATTACATGCTATGAAAACAGGATCTTGTGATGATGCCGTTGCTATTCAGATATCCTATTCAATCCAACTTCAAAATGTTCATCCTGAATCAGCAACCACCACAAGCAGGTCTGCGCTGCGCCAGAGCACGGTGGTATTGTTTGAGCCCTTGTAATACGGCTTTGATCTGCGTTTAATCCATGTAAGTCTACTGCCACAGTCAATGTGGATGTCCTACCTAAAGTGTTAGGGTAGAGTAGCCTCGTAGAATAAGATGATTGAAGTGAATATAAACGGGGCGAGCGAGAAAGTTCAGCCATGGACTGGTTTGCCATGACTTTTGTTGTCGATGATGAAGAAGGTTCATAA
>NC_140278.1:2316562-2376562 GCF_964030765.1 Micromesistius poutassou
CGGCGGGTCGGACTCAGGCCGGGCGGCCAGCGCAATAAAGACGCCTTCCTCCTCCGCTCCCGCTCAGCAGGAGGTGGGGGTTACCGGGGGGTTCATGCGGTCCTCTGGAGGAGACGCGTGGAGGTCCACAGGGAAAGAGGTCATCTGGCGGTCCACGTAGTAGAGCGAGTCAGCAGACATATCACCATTCTTAACCGCATATCTCACAGTACAGATATACTTTTTACCGTTTATTTTAGTTTTTTTTTTTTTTTTACCAGAGAGCAGCTAGGCTCAATCAGTGGGTTTATCTGCGTATCACTCATTCATTGCCACCATCTTGTTCTTTTTAAGTCAACTTTTTATTTTTTATTCCTCCTCTCTGACATCTTAGTAAGAGAAGTCATTTCACAGAAAAAAAACGTTTATACTATTTCAGCCTTCTCCAGTGGAGGAGGGGTTTACACATAGGTCGGACATTTCATTGGTTCATCTTCGGTGATGGACTTGGTAGTGGAGGGTGTTCAGCAGACTGGCGTCTGATGATTGGCTGTATGGTGAGGAGTGGGAGGAGACAGTATTGTTTTGAGTGCTCTGATTGGGGGAAGGAAACACCCAGGCTTCCACACTGAGCTGATCCAAATGTTGTAGAAAATAAAAGTGAAAAGGTTTACAGAATAAAACCAAGCTGTATCTTTTTGTGTGGTATTAAAAAAGAATGTGTAAATAGACGGACACTGTGACAGCGGTCAAATAGATTTTATTTTGTATCTACACTAAACCACCTCACTGTGTCCATTTTCAACACTTAAGCTAAATGGAGCAAAATGGCAAAGCTGATCTGAGCAGTGGACGTGCCCTTGGCTGTCAGCCATTGGCCCTTATTGCGTCTATTTGAAAACACTTCAACCTTAACCATCCTTCACACACTGTTCTACTAAAAAGGATGACATTCATGAACGCTGATGTACCTGGTAATCGAGGTCAAATAACCTGTGAAAAACAATGTGGCCTGCCAGTGGTAAACGCATTGAGCACTTAGGACGGATCAGAGGAATGAATCAGACCACGCTGCACTCAGAGGCAAGACAGGGAGATCAACAAGGGAAAGCTTTATTTCATTCAAAATAACTTTAGGAAAAGAAAATGGAGCCCCGTTGGTCAAATGGTAATGTTTATTAGATCTGTGCACGTATAAAGACAGCACAGCAATTTTCTACCACACATTAACATCACATTAGTGGAACGAGTCGCCCAACGACTGTGAACGTGGGAAGCCAACACAGTAGGCATTCATGAAAATGTATGTGCATCACATACTAATGAGTCACAAGTTATTCATTAAAGCTCCAAATTATGTAAACAGTTCCTTAATATTCAGTCAAAAAAAAAAAACGTCTCATTCAACTGTTGGTGATAACTCCCAGTGAAGTGAATTTGGGGGTTTTCTTAGAAATACTGGAAGATGGTTTTCACATTAGTGTCTGCCATCATATTTATAATTCACCTGTCCTAATTCTTAATATAACCGTGACATGGGCTTTATCCTCATGGGGAGACTGATATAAATGAGCAGAAAAGTGCTTGTAGAAGGAGTCAGCCAAGCTATAATCTTAGCAACACAACGCTACATGTTCAAACAGAGACAGAGCCCTTGCTGAGCTATTCTGTGTGTATGGATACCTTTGTGTCTACAAACACGTTAAGACAAAACAAACACAGGCAGCAAAATTAATCCTATGACAGAACTGAGTATTTTCTACTTTCTGCCTTTGTAAAAATTCACTCAATCAAAACGAATATCGCAGTGTGCTACTTGTGTCATGTACAGCAAAAGTAGCAGATATCTATTTTTTGTTAAATAGGGTCAGCAGTACGGACATTAAAACAGAACTACAAACAAAAGGGTACAAAGACCCTGGTCCAGGGGGTATGTGGAAAAGATGAAGCCGTTGAACCAATACCAAAGTAAAACGTAAAAAAACGACTTATTCTCTATAAATATATATAAACGTTGCTTCAGGATGAAGAGTTCGAGCCAAACAACTTGTAATACAAATCCTGCTTGATCCGGCTGGACGCCAAGAGAGCGAGGTAGGGGACAGAGGGGCGGCACACACAGGACCACACAGCCGCCTCCTCACACCAGATATTGAACATCAAATTATCTCTAATTAAGTTGGCGTTCCCAATCAAATTATGGGCGACACATTTTCTCATAGAATTTGGCCATTTGTCAGAATAAGAACATTAACATAGGCACTGTGTTGTCCGAGATTTGGATTATTCCATTATTAACAATAGCAAGCTTGTAGTAAATGGTCTCCAAAAGCCGGCCTGCTCTCTAGAACCTTGTTTTCATCACGTGCGTCCTCTGGCCAGAGAAGTTGCCGTCATGGAGAAGCGATCGTTCCGACTCTTGGTGAGGGCCGGCCCTGCAGGGTGAAGACTGGAGGACAGCGTGAGACCTTCACTCACGGGCCTTCTTCAGCACGGAGGGAGTGGAGTCTAGGAACACCCTGTACCAGACACGCAGGAAAACACATGTAACACAATCCACCACAAAGATTCATCTTAAAGGACAATTCCGGTATTTAGCACATTGAGCCCTCTTTCTGGGTTGTCTAGGATGAAATGGAGTGGTTGACACCGACATTTTGACTATTGGTCCTGTCTCTGTATTTGGCTCATTTAGAATCACCCCTGACTGCTTCAGAATGGCTGGCGACGGGCATTAACAAACCTGTCCTTAAAACAACACTAAACTTTCTTTTTCAGGAATGTGCAACTCACCGAGTGGTTAGTGGTGTTCGTTGATGTTCCAAATCAAGTATCGTAGCGAAATACAGTTTCTGTCGTGTTTTATTTGGCATTTTGTAAATCCATTGATTTCTGTTGGGAGACTCATTGCTCGTTGACCGGAAACGGAAAGGGGAGCTGTTTACGTTTGGTTGTAGTCTTTTCGTTCGGTTCTAGCCCTACTGTTGAGACGGAGAACCGAGTGAAAAGACTACAACCAAACGTAAACAGCCCCCTTTCCATTTCCGGTTCCGGTCCGGTTTCAGTTTCAATGGATTTACAAAATGACAAATAAAACATGACAGAAACTGTATTTTGCTACGATACTTGATTTGGAACATCAACAAACACCACTACCTACTCGGTGAGTTGCACATTTCTGAAAACAAACGTTTAGGGGTGTTTTAAGGACAGGTTTGTGAATGCCCGTCGCCAGCCATTCTGAAGCAGGCAGGGGCGATTCTACATGAGCCAAATACAGAGACAGGACCAATAGTCTAAATTTCGGTGTCACCTCTATTTCATCCTAGACAAACCAGAAATGGGGCTCAATGTGCTCAATACCAGAATTGTCCTTTAATACTATCATATATATACAATTATATTCCCTTGAGGTCAAAGACGCTCCTTAAATCAAACATTATTTATAGAACTGCTCACTCTATAGAAGAGACAATAAAATAGAAGGTGCTGAACAAGGTAACAACAAATCAGGAACAAGGAAAAAGTTGTGTATGTGCAGGTGTGTGCGTGTGCGTGTTCAGGTGTGTGCGTGTTCAGGTGTGTGCGTGTGCAGGTGTGTGCGTGTGCGTGTTCAGGTGTGTGCGTGTGCAGGTGTGTGTGTGTGTGTGTAGGCCTGTCGCGATAAGCAATAAATCAAGTAATTGCACTATCCATTTAAATGAGATGATAATTTTTCCGTCCGCGACAAATCAGCTTTTTTTAAATTAAAATTTTTCTCGTGTCTCTACGCAACAGCTGCCGTGTGGGAGCACTTCGGGTTCAAACCGAATGACCGCGGTGAACCACTTAACCTGTGCAAGCTGGTATATCGCATTTGTTGTAAAACGGTAGAAACCAAACGTGCCAATACAACAAACATGCATCTGCACCTAAAGCATAATCATCCCATGCAGTTTTATAATAATACAAAAAATAATACAACAGATCATGGGACGTCTCCGTCTTCAGTCCACAATCACTGGGGCGTTTAGTCGACAACAAAGTACAAACAGGACAGTTCAAATGGTGCGCACTCACTGACAGTTGTAGTTCGCTTCATGTAGTTTTATTTCAATTTTATTTATTGTTTTTGTTAGTTTTGTTTATTTATTTTGGATATTTAAAATGTCTGCCAGTTCCAGTGTTAACTATTCTTCAGAGATAACAGTTTATTGATCTTTGAAAGGTTGTACTTGAAAATGGTCTCAAAACGGCAATATTAAATCGCTTATCGCAATAATTTCTGGGACGATTTATCGGCCGGCAACAGCGTGTTGTGGTGACAGGCCTAGGCGTGCGTCTGACCGTACCTGCCAGGCCCGAGCGGCCAGGAGGGCTGCACGGGGGAGGGCTGCACGGGGGTGGGCTGGGTGGAGCTGGGGCTGGTCAGCATAGCGCTGTAGATGTTGGCCGCCACCACCAGGATGCACAGCAGGATGGGCCCGATGATGGCCCCCTCCAGGCCCAGGTAGTAGGCCCCGCCGGCCACCGCCAGGCCCGTCAGGTAGGGGTGCCCGCCCCTGGAGGGGAGGAGGAGACCAGTGAAGGCACGCCACCGACAGCAGGACAGCGCGTAGCGGCGGTTCGGCGCTTTGACTCCCCGCTGAAGGGCCGTGGGTTTGATCCCCGGTGCCTGCGGCCGTCCTCTCGGGACCCTTCAGTAAGACCCTCTACCTGCGCCTCAACTCACAGTCGCTCACTTTGGACAGGAGTGGCTGTAGTAGGAACTACAACAAGGCAAACATGTCTCATAACATGTCTTATAACATGTGTTATAATGTGTGTTATATGAATAGGAATATTTTGAGGCTAAGATACAAAACACACATGAAAATTTTTTTTTTTTTTTACATCCAGTTTCCCTCTAATATTAGTACAGTAGGTAAGCGGCCTGGGGTTGTTGGAGGAATATAGAAGGGTTACAAACACACAGGCGGCCGAGTGGAGCCCGAGACAGAAGCTCACAGAACCAGATAAGCTGATAGGAAGTACAGGCTGCCAAGCTCCCTGGCTGGCTTTGTCTTTGTCAGCACCAAACACCGTCTGTTTGGAGAGACGGGGCTTCACAGGGGCTGCAGGAACTCAACCGGAGCCAGGGACCACTGGCCGCCGGCCAGGGAGCAGCCAGGCTCCTGAGGTCCACCACTCTCCCAGTCCCACTGGTCCACCACTCTCCCAGTCCCACTGGTCCACCACTCTCCCAGTCCCACTGGTCCACCACTCTCCCAGTCCCACTGGTCCACCACTCTCCCAGTCCCACTGGTCCACCACTCTCCCAGTCCCACTGGTCCACCACTCTCCCAGTCCCACTGGTCCACCACTCTCCCAGTCCCACTGGTCCACCACTCTCCCAGTCCCACTGGTCCACCACTCTCCCAGTCCCACTGGTCCACCACTCTCCCAGTCCCACTGGTCCACCACTCTCCCAGTCCCACTGGTCCACCACTCTCCCAGTCCCACTGATCCACCACTCTCCCAGTCCCACTGGTCCACCACTCTCCCAGTCCCACTGGTCCACCACTCTCCCAGTCCCACTGGTCCACCACTCTCCCAGTCCCACTGGTCCACCACTCTCCCAGTCCCACTGGTCCACCACTCTCCCAGTCCCACTGGTCCACCACTCTCCCAGTCCCACTGGTCCACCACTCTCCCAGTCCCACTGGTCCACCACTCTCCCAGTCCCACTGGTCCACCACTCTACCAGTCCCACTGGTCCACCACTCTCCCAGTCCCACTGGGCTCCAACACTCTCACTACGGCCCCCACTGTCTCTCCTGCCCACTGTCTCTCCTGCCCACTGTCTCTCCTGCCCACTGTCTCTCCTGCCCACTGTCTCTCCTGCCCACTACGGCCCCCACTGTCTCTCCTGCTCACACATTGGCAGACATAAGGTGACGCACAACAACAACAACAAACACACACACACGCACACACAGTGATCCGACTGCACCTCACCCCGAGATGTCTGAGTAGATGGCCGTGTCCACGAAGTAGGTGGGCAGCAGGTGGCAGACGAGCAGCAGCAGGGCCTTCACGCCCTCCCCCTGGGCCAGCCACAGGTCACACACGGCCGGCAGCGCCGCCCAGTACGTCCCCAGGAAGGGCACCGCACCCAGGATGGCAGCCAGAGCTACACCAGGAGGCCCAGGACAGAGACAGGGAGACAGGGAGACAGAGAGACAGAGAGAGAGACAGGGAGAGACAGGGAGACAGGGAGAGAGAGAGAGAGAGAGAGAGACACGGAGACAGGGAGAGACAGGGGGACAGAGAGACAGGGAGAGAGAGAGACAGGGAGAGACAGGGAGACAGAGAGACAGGGAGACAGAGAGACAGAGAGACAGAGAGACGGAGAGACGGAGAGACGGAGAGACGGAGAGACGGGG
The DNA here is from genome assembly GCF_964030765.1 of Micromesistius poutassou. Lineage (NCBI taxonomy): Eukaryota > Metazoa > Chordata > Actinopteri > Gadiformes > Gadidae > Micromesistius > Micromesistius poutassou. The sequence continues at coordinate 2,322,946 of NC_140278.1, forward strand.
AGACAGAGAGACAGAGAGAGAGGGAGACACAGAAAAAGAGAGGGGGAGGATGCAGCACAGATACGGTTACCGTTACTTCGATGGGGAAAGGCACAATGAGCCGTGTACCGCAATGAACGCAAAGGAAGCCAGCGCACCCACCGGAGGGGATGAAGACGATGTTGATGCCGAATATGGTGTGCGTGAGCCAGGTGTAGAGGCCGTAGAAGGCAGCCATTTTCAGAGAGGCGTCAAACACGCCTCTAAACATAAGACACACACACAGACACACGGGTCAGGCACCTTTCACCACCACCACCACCACCACCACCACCCCCACCCCCCCCCCCCCCACACCCATCAGGCTCCGGCGGGCCGCGGCGGCTCACCTGATGGCCTCCTCCACGGACTGGCCGATGATGTTGGAGGAGGGCCCGGGCTGGGACAGGGGCGTGAGGTTGATGATCCACTTGACGGGCTTGTAGTACTCCCCGCTGGAGCTCAGCAGGTAGAACAGGGTGGTAAGGAAGATCACCTGCACACGAGCACACAGCGGGACACGTTCAGCCATCACCGCCATCACCGGCCGCGCTGGTTCCAACCTGAAGAAGAGTCATTCACTCCTGCTTCACCTGAAGAAGAGTCATTCACTCCCGCTGCTTTCGTTAGGTCTACTCTGCACACAAGATCACCTTCTAAGGGCTCCTACATGAGACTCTCGGGGTGTGGTGCGGTCGCGTTCACATCTCAAGCGAACCACACCAGGGTTTGTTTGGAACCGCTCTCGAGTTTGATGGTTTGTAATCACACCAGCCCACACCCACCGGGGATTTTTTTGGTTTAGTTCGAAGCAAACAAGGCAGGTGTGAATACGCCCTCAATGAACTCCCCGAGGTCCCCTTTGTCTGTTGAAGGGCAGAGCGTTCAGGGATCTCTCAAGAAGTCTTCCAACGACCTGAGAACCAAGGAAGCCCTTGGAGAAAGGCAGTGTGAAGCACTAGACCTGAGCGTCGTCTGGTTACATTACTACATCACAGCGGCCTACAACAGGACGATCAGGGGCAGCAGAACCTCACCAGGCTCAGCACAAAGTTGAGCAGTGCCGTGCCGCTGTGGAACAGAACGGTCAGCAGCGTGGTGGTGGTGGAGATGAGGAGGCCCACGTTGCGACTCATCACCACCCACAGGGACTCCAGGATCTGTCAGGGAGAGAAGCGTCAGCGGGCAGGCCCTCATCCTGAAGGCTAGGGCCCCGTGGGGGGGGGGCCCCGTGTGAGGGCGGGGGGGTGGCGGGCTGTGTGGCAGACGCACCGACAGCAGGGTCTCGATGTTCTCCTGGGCGAAGGAGGCCACGTCCTTCCAGTCCAGGATGTCCGTCCCCAGCCAGCTGTTCTGCCTCTGGGCGGACGCCTTGTGGCCGCGCCCGCGCCCCGACTGGGTCACGTTCTGGAGCACAAGGACGCTGCTTTAGGGCGCGTCAGTGGACATGGAACATGCAGACCGTCTATTTTGGTGCCACAAAAATAACTCTTGGGTGTTTTCAAAGAGAAGGATTATTACGTATTATTTTATTACAACCACTACAACACATTTGTTAAATTATGTTTGATCAACTGTTTCACCTATTTACGGAAGAACAATACAAAATACAAAAAAATAAAGTTTGAAGAAGTCTTAGTTTCATGGGAGCCGTTTGAGTTCCACGTAAATGCAGTGTGATCGGACACCGTCCAGTTACCTTAACAAACCAGGAATGGTACAGGCGGTCCCAGAGCTCCAGGACCTGCTTCTCGATGACGTCTGTGTGGTTCACCTTGTCTCCCAGCATCTTGTGAAGCTGACCAGGACGAACCACACCCCAGCACAACAAGAGACACGACACATGATCACTGCGTTTCTTCCTCTCTTGCAACCCTGTCCCTTTTCCTACGGTGCGTCGGGTCAAACCCTCACCTTCTGCGTGATCCACTCCCTCCCGTGCTGGTAGACGTTGGTGGCTGCCGAGTTCAGGACCTTCTGCACCACGCAGGCCTCCGGCAGCCAGCTGGGGCGGGCCACCGGGTCACCAGGAGGCAGCAGGAGGGAACAAGGGTAGAGAGCACAGGGGGGGGAAGGTTCACCAGGGGGTCCGCTAAAGGAGCTGCGACTCCATCAGTGCTACCTCCACTCACGGTGCGGGGGCTCCGATGGGAGACCCCCCCCCAAAGCGCTGAGGTATATAACGACCGTGGTCAACGAGCGATCATTTAGGAGTGAGCGGTGGTGGGCTGACACTAGTGTTGGTCGTGGGGAAGTGAAGCCCGCCGGTTGTATTTCTGGGACGGCGCCCCCCTGCCGTGCATTATGAGGGCAGAGTTTCCCAGGCGAGGGAAAGAGTGGACGGACACACAGTGGACGCAACGCTGAAGGCTCCGGGGGAGGGGGGGGGACTCACAGGGAACAACATGGAGACAAAAGGGAGAGGGAGAGGACATTGGAGCCAGTGTTTAGACAAACTAGGGAGACAGAGGCTGAGGGGGAGAGGGGGAGAGGGGACCCCCCTCTGAGAGCTCATACTTGGCCCACTCGGGGTGGTTGGACACGGTCTCGTTGATGAGGTTGCTGGTGACGTCGATGATGTGCGCGCTCTCGTGGTGGACCTGAAACGAGCAAGAGAGAACCAAAGCTGTTGGAGCGCATTACGCCACTGACCTTGAAATGGATCTCCCCTGAATCTGTGGCTTGGCGCGACCTCAGAGCCCTGAGGTCGCCACGTGTTGGGATCTACTGCAGCCACGTCGTTAGCAACGTATCATAACACTTTCCCTACTGTTACCCGTATTACCCCTGAGACAAAAACACAGCTCAGTGCGTTCTCCCGTCCTTAAACTCCGTAAACTACTACAGCAAACATGAAGAGACAGGACACCTAGAGACGTACCATGGCGGTGAGGAGCAGCGCCATCAGCAGCGTTCCTGTCACCAGGAGGAAGATGATGAAGATGCTGATGATTTTATCCAGGGAACGTTCCAACCACACGATCATCTGGACAGAGGGGAGGGAGACGGAGACAAGAGAAAGGTAGGAGTTATTATTAGTAGAGACCAAATACATCAAGAGATTGGACCCATGGAGAAACCGGTTGTTTTGAGGCTCTGATTGGGGGCCTGGCCCCGAGGCCATGCTGCCGTCTTGGACCCTGAGGAGGAGGCTCACTGAATGGACCAGAGGTCAGTCTATAAGCATGGCACACACATACACCAACACACGTGACTGCATTGATGCATGTGCATGTTTGCTTGCTTGATAATGTATGTGTGGCTCTAAAAGGAAAGACTAGTTGAATGTATTTATATTTATATTTTTAGAAATGTATATTCTGGGTCTTAAAATGGAATCCAGGTTTCCCATTGCTCCAACCTTCATGAACGAGCCAACATAAAGCCTAGTATAGCAGTACAGCAGCATATGTTTAATGCCTGCGTGTTCTGTTTTGAAGTTGGTGTTAAGCTTTAGTTCTTGACGTCAGTTTAAGTGATAGTGATAAGTATTCCACTATCTGCATTAGAGATGTTAAATCCTACCCCATGTGTTCACTTGAACTTTGGGAAGGACGACCTATTGAGTGAACGTTCACTTCATCTTCCCTCCCCAACACTAACAATCTGCCCCTTCCCTAGCAGAAGGTATTCATCCACAGCAGCCCCTGACAGTGGTTCCCCTATACGTCCACACGTTAACCACACCCTGGGTCAGATTAGAACATTTTAAAGTGACCCCTACATAGTAAGGGGCATTCATTCAGTTGTATATCAAGATGTGAAAACATCCCTTTCAGCACGAGGGGAAACACTGCCCACCCCACCATATCTACTACCCCGCACAACTGTGCTTGGCTCTGTTCACAACAACCAATCAACCATGCAGCTCACACACTCTGAAGCCGCCCAGCCAATCATCTCAAGCTAGGGGAGGGGCTTAAGGACCCGATGAGCTCCCATGGCCCCTGCCTTGGCTTTAACGACACAACTAAAGCAAGAAGCATGGTGGGGGGCAGGGAGGGGGGAGGGGGGGGGGGGGGGGGGGGTGTCAGTGGAGGGGCGAGAAGGACAGGAAGCCTGGATGAGAGGGTGACGACAGTGGATGGTAGAGAGTGAGGCCAGCTGCTAACGGTGTGCTCATATGTACACGCACACACACACACACACACTTCCCCTCACCACACTTCTCCCTTTCTACTCGTGAACTCCCCCGTCATTACCTTCTCGTTAAGCCATTGCCAGAGCTTGGGGAAGAGACAGAGAGACACGAGGGTTATTATCCGAGTTGTTTTGCGTGGGTCAGACATCCCGAAGAAGATGCGAGGCACAAACCTCTGTCTGGGAGCAGGCAGTACAAGAGGAAGGAAGACACAGACAGGAGCAGGCAGGGGTCCATGCTGGATTGGCAAAACAATTGATCCTCGTTTTTATATCTGGAGGATGTGTCCCAATGAGGTCATTGCGTCATTGTGTGGTCCTCGCTGTGGTCTGAAGTACAGCGTTCACTGTGCAGCAGACAGCCCAGTTCTAGTAACCAACCACAGCCCCTGTTTGTCGAGTCGGTCTGTGTAGGTGTGTGTAATACTATGCTTGGATTCGATGTGTTGTTGCATGCTGTGTCGTGGAGCTGGCAGAGTCACCTCAAGAAAATGAAAACATTTGAAGCCTATTTTTCTTCAGTCTATGTTTAAAACATTGTGGAGGCAGAGAAAAGTGTAGTATTGGAGAAAAAAAGTCTGCTAGCTGCAAAGAGAGTTGTGTGTGTGACTGTGTGTGTGTGGTCTAAGTAAGTGTGATACAGTGAGTGTGTGTAAGAGAGAGTGAGTGAGTGTGTGAAAGAAAACTATCAACCTCCATGGTCTGTGGCCTGTTGTTAAAGCTAGCAAAGCTAGCTTGTGTTATACGTTTGGACTTCTTTAATCACAGCTCTGGTCCGTCAAGCAACGTACAAAATGTTGTTTAACATACATTGAGGACTGGTTTCTTTGTATATATTGTATATATATTTTTTATTGTTATCCAAGAGGATTACAGACAGGACCCTGAACCAACAGACCGCTACCCTGAACCAATTACCTTGGTGTCACTGCGGAGCAGAAACTGAGCCAGCCCTTTGATTGGTCCAGGCAGAAGGGCCTCCTGTCGCTCAAGTGCAAACTGCTCAAGCACCGCCCACCAGGAAGCCAGCCTGCGCTCAGCGAAGCCCTTCAGGCCAAAGCGAAGCACCAGCTTCTTTATCACCCACACTAGAACAGAAACACATGGCCTCATTAAAGCCTCATTTCTACTCCTGCATAAAGTGCTGTACGTCGGTTACGGAGAGCCCTCTACGTCGCCGGAGAGCCTGTCGGAGAACCTCTCCGTCGTCTCCGGCTGCATGAAGTATTTTTGAAGTGTCCGTCACTCCGTCAAACGACAACGGAGACGGCAAGGGCTGCGATTGGTCCTCTAAAAACAACATTTCCGGAATTACTTTTCTGGTTTGACTACTATCACAACATAAACACTGGCAGCGCCTGCAGCACTTGCATTGCGTATCCGGCGCCACGACGGAGAACTATGAGGGCTCGAGGGGTCTCCGTGGTTACGCAGTTGGATAGCACATTACGCAGTTGTAGAAGTGTAACCAGCACTTAACAGTGTGTGTGTGGGGGTCTGTGTGGGTCTGTGTGTGTGCGTGTGTGTGTCTGTGGGTGCATGTGAGTGTGCGTGGGGGGGTCTGTGTGTGTGTGTGCATGTGAGTGTGTGTGTGTGTGGGGTCTGTTTTGTGGGTCTGTGTGTGGGTCTGTGTGTGTGTGTGTGTGTGGGGTCTGTATGTGGGTCTGTGTGTGTGTGTGTGTGTGTGTGGGGGGGGGGGGGGGGGGGGTCTGTGTGTGGGTCTGTGTGTGTGGGGTCTGTGTGTGGGTCTGTGTGTGGGTCTGTGTGTGTGTGTGTGTGTGTGTGTGTGTGTGTGTGTGTGTGTGTGTGTGTGTGTGTGGGGTCTGTGTGTGGGTCTGTGTGTGTGTGTGTGTGTGTGTGTGTGTGTGTGTGGGGTCTGTGTGTGTGTGTGTGTGTGTGTGTGTGTGTGTGTGTGTGTGTGTGTGTGTGTGTGTGTGTGTGTGTGTGTGTGTGTGTGTTACCAGCCACAGGGATGGGGAGGAGCTGCAGGATCCACAGGTTGAGCCAGACCTGGACCAGCACGAAGGCCCAGACCAGCAGCACAAAGTAGATATCGCTGGCTCTCTGAGAGCGCTTCACCTTGGGGAAGAGGGAGCTGGGGACCGAGCGGGAGGCACCGGGGAACCCGGGGGTACTGTGAATAGGACCGGGGCCCACGGAGTCCACACCAGAGTCTGGGGGGGGAGCGCAGGACCAAACCATGAGCAGGAAGGAACGACGTCAGCATGGAATGAGAATGGTATTCATCCATGGAATTAGAAATATCCAAATGGGTTTGTCTTGGGAAGTAAAGACAAATGATTATAAACAGTTGTTTATAATAGTATGTGTTATAGAGGGTAACTAAACAGTCAAGTTGTCCACGATCAAATATACAAGTAAACCAACAGGTGGGGTGAAAGAAGGAATGAAAACAAGAGATACGACTAGCCAACTATGAGGGCCAGAGGGCCGACCTGTGGCTGGGTCGCCCGTCTGGGGCGTCATGCGGAGGTTGGAGCAGGAGATGGCCATGTAGATGGTGTTGGCAGCGAACGACAACACCTGCCCAGACAACTCTCCTGAGGACAAAGAAATAGCTCAGTCAGCTTAGGCCTGCAGGACAAAAGGAGACAACATGGATGTCAAATGTTTGCAGTGCGTGTTTGTATTTGGCTGTACGGTTGGATTCCTATTCAGCATGCATGCATGACCCTCGGCCCAAGGCGGTTACAGGCCTCTCCTACTGAGCTGACAAGAACTACATTAGTAGTTCTCACTACGATGTGAAAGAGCTTTTTACAAAGGGGACACAGCTGGCCAGATCAAGAATTCCTGCCAGTGATGACTCATCAATGGTCTTCATCAGTCTTCATCATATCTCCACTAAATGTATGCATGTTAGCATGGGTTGGGCTGTGTGTGTGTGTGTGTGTGTGTGTGTGTGTGTGTGTGTGTGTGTGTGTGTGTGTGTGTGTGTGTGTGTGTGTGTGCTCACCTTTACCAGGGGCTGGTGGCTTCTCCTGCGAACCCACAACCAGCAGTATGACTACGACCACAAATATGGGGACTCGCCATGAGCCGGTGAGAGACACTACAGAGTGGAAGGAAATGGTTTGCGGCTCAGTAAAAAAACAAATACGTGGTTGGCCTTGCTCTTTCTTTCTCACTCTCTCTCCCGCTCGTCTTGACATTCAAAAATCTCTCAGTCACTTTTGACATTTCCGACCCTAAGTTTAACCATGTACACTGCTGCTATAAATACTGAGGTCTGCATTTCCTGATGCAAGTGAGTGTGTGGGTGTGTCTGTTTAAAGATCTCGGTTTTCATCAGGCGCAAGCTTGCTCCTAATGTCGAGCCTTAAGTTGGTTAGTCTCTGAGACTGTAAGGGTGTGATGCTCCTCATATCAAAATGACTTGACCTTGGCTTCAATAGACGCTGGTTTTTCATCTACGCTTCACCAAAACAGGTTCTCCCTCCACTCCAAAAATCAGCCTCACTCCTGCTCACCGAGGTAGAAAAGGAGGACAGCCCAGACAGGTACAGACACGGCCCGCAGGTAGCGCTCCGTGCTAGGGCTCCACTTGAAGGCTACCGCCAACATGTAACCCCCCACCACCGTGCACACCTGAGGGGGAGAGAGAGAGAGAGAGAGAGAGAGAGAGAGAGGCAGTCATGTCAGTGAGTGAGGGGAGAAGAGAGAGGTGATAATAGTGTAATAGTGCCACATAGATTATGCCTTTCTAACTACTAACATTATTTGATTAAAAGACGTCTGAATACTGTAGAAAGATTGTTTACGTGCTCTGCTGAAGCCCCCTGCCCTACATTCAAAAGAGCAGTTATAACACTTTAATACTGCTCTGTTAGGCAAATACACCCTTAGTTTGGAATCGGCTCCATTTAATGAACGAGGTTTAACCCCAACACACAAAGACATCGTAATTGAATACAGCATCATACTCTATTTATAGGGAGAGGCTCTGATCTATTGCCGTCTTTAAAGGGGCCGGCCTTCTAAAAAATGAATACTGTATTTCTGGAAGTATGACGGTGCTTGAGAGCATCTCAAACCACGCGATAGACTACATTGTGAAATACTAAATCATACATACTGACGTTGCTGGAAAACCGCTCAGTTATCTAATCATGCCAGAGAAGCTTGCAGCCTTGCATAACCAATCATGGGGTATGTTTAAAGCGTGGTCGCCTCATCCACCCTGTAGTGTACTGCATCCTATGAATCCAAGTCTCTGTTGTTGTTACCAGTACGGGGGGCGTGCCCACCCCTGACTATCCCCAACACTCACCCCTGATTATCCCCAAAACTCACCCCTGTCTCTCCCCAACACTCACCCCTGACTCTCCCCGACACTCACCCACACGGAGTGGAAGCAGTCCAGCGCGCTCCCGATTACTGTGCAAACGTGCCCGATGATCACCTCCATGCCGATAACTCTCCAGAACAGGTAGAAGAAGTAGATCAGCGGGGCCCCCGCCCCGATCACCAGCAGCACGGTGAGCCGCTCGAGCACCAGTTTCCCTAGAGCATCGACCCCCCGGTTGACACACCACACGGGGACCAGCAGCGTACCGACCACGATGGGCGTCCCGGTGTCCTGGAGGCCGCTCAGCCACGACCGGCCGAGGCGGGCCAGGGAGTGCTTGAAGGGGTGGAGGAAGGTGCCGCACAGCACGGCCCACAGCAGCGGCCGGAGGAAGGCTTCCAGAATAAAGTAAACTAGGACAGTGGCTCCGCAACAGCTAGCCACGAAGATCATAGCCCCCGTGTTGTAGAAGGCCTGCTTGATGTTCTTGTCGAATTTAAGGGACGACGGCTGGGAGAGTAGTTGGCTCATCATGCCGACGGCTGGCTGGACGCTCTCGGAGAAGGAGACGAAGTAAGGCCGGGTTTTCGGAGGACTCGCTGGGGGAGAGACAGCAGCTGTCTCCTGCCCCGTATCCTCCTCATCTGCCATCTTCTCCGGTTTCGCCCCGTCTCCCCGTCGCCCGCTCCGAGCAGCGGTCCAACCGGGAACAACTTGTGACGTACGACCGCCGGGGAAACAACACGGGGGGTCGCAGGGCACGATGGGTAATGTAGTTTATTGTTTTACATGGAAATGAGAAAGTTTCAAACTGTGTGTAGCTCGTTTTATAAACATTTTTATTAGGATTAAAGTTAGAGAAAACGCACTTGGCACGAAAGACATTGACATAAAAACTTGAATTGACGGTTGATGTCGCGGTACCAACAGGAAGCCTCTTCACAAAATAGTTCAGCGGGTTTAATACTTTTAATGAGGCCTTCTTTGGAACAACATCTGCCTACCTGCTACACCGACAACTAGTATGTTTTAGCAGTGTAGTTCATGGTCATTAAGTGTTATTGCTTCAATAAGCAGCTTGCTTTACATGTTAGCATCTTGCATTCAAACGTATACATGCACACAGTGTACACAGACAACGTATAAGTCTGCCCTCAAACCAAGCACACACACACACACACACACACACACACACACACACACACACTTCCATCATGAAAACAACAAAGAAACAAATAGATAGCCAATTTGCTAATTATTTAAATAAAAAGGAAACATGTTTGTTCCTGTGCAGAATGATGTTGTTGGAAACAAGTCGCGTACTGTAGAGATTGATGTTATGCTGTGACGTTTGTGCTTCTGAACGTCAGGCTGGGATGTGCACTCGTGTCTGTAAATATTTATTTCAGACCAGGTATAATAAAGATGAATAAAAGGTTACGCCCATCTCCTCATGTACTCTGACGTGATCCTCCATTGCATGCAGTATTTCTCACCCTAGTTCTCATGGACACATATGCAGCACTTATATTCCTCTATGTAACACTTAAAATACAAACGTCTGATCTGTTTAAAACTATAAGACTACTATAGTAGCCTTTTTGCACATAGTGTGCTCTCAAAATATCACTGCTCTAGCAAAGATCCACAGTATACATTTGGTATAGTGATTACAGAAGGGACCGTGTTAACTCTAATGCTGTGTCAGCTGTGCTTGTGAAGCATGTTCTCTTCTTATGTCGTGGCACTGTGAATAATTGGCAAATAGTTGTATTGCTTTCCTCCTCACCCCTGCTGTTTTCTACTCTTCTATTTAAGCTGTTTTCGGCCTTCTCCCGTAGCCGGCTAGGGAGTGCCCATCAGAAGGTAGAAGGTGAGGGCGACGATGAGCAGGAGGCAGAAGGGGGAGTTGAAGGTCTGGTAGGCTGTGGAGGGCATGAAGAGGTCCTCGTACTTATAGATGCTGACCATGCGCTCGCTGACCGGCGGGGCGTCGATGTCATGCCTGGTGATGGAACCTGTGGTCACAAGTAGGAGGATCTTTTTTTTATTTTTATAAAATGATTGGTTTGGTTGGAATAAAATAAAATCAGGTTGAAGACAATACAGAGTTGAGTCAGATGTGGAGGGAGAGGGGCCCTTACGGGACACCGATGTATTTGTAAAATGTATCTCTAAAGATCAACGCAGGGTAGACTGGCCAGTGTAAGAACTCACTTAACAAATACCCCTTCAAAAGGTTCATACACTCACACAAGTTTCTCTTTGCTAGAATATATAATGAATAGTGATGAATCAGGAAACAAAGCGCTTTTGTTTTCTGGCCCAGGCCACCAGAAGTTCTGCTCGCAGGACTTTGAGTTCTGAGATCAGGGGCCTCATTTATAAAGGTCTCTGCGCACGAAAATGTTGCAGAAACAGCGATGAAATGTGCGTACGCATCTTTCACCGCCAACGTCGTGATTTATAGAAAAATTCCTTGCGGAAAAAAGTGCGCAGTTCTACACATCCTTTCACCCTGGAGTAAAGGTCCCGCAAAGTTTTTCAAACAGTGATCTCCGGAGACGACAACAGGAAGTCGGTGGCGGTAATGCACCATATCGGTTTGCAATCCGCCAATAACGCCAAAAGAAGAACACGCTACCTCCCGACATAGACATCTGATATAAGATGTCTATGCCTCCCGATACCCAACGCACATTGCGCACCACATACTATGACTTCGGATTTATTTATTCATTTTATAAAAAGCACCCATTATGAAATATGAATTAAGGCAATATTATGTTCAACACACTACAACCCTTTCAAATCACAATCCTCGGCCAGACCAACTGTATCACTTAAGTTGTATTCATTTTCCTGATATATATGTAGGCCTACATTAAATTAGCCTATATAACATAGTAATAAATTATCATATTGGCACAAGGCCAATAAATAATGCTCCTGTTGGCCTCTTCTAATGGGCTAAAATATGGCAGCTTTGGAATTGCTCGAGAATTTAGCGAGGGGTATGAGACGCAAGCGCGTGTAATGCATGCATGTGTTCCCGTGTAATGATAGGTCAGCAAAGGCTCCTTATATACTAGGAATATTCATTGATTAATTAGCATTGACCTTATAAGGACTATTATGGGACGCACTTGGGAGGAGCATGGCGCTCGTGCACGCACGCCAAATTCAACGCAAGTTGGTATTTATAACGAGAAGAGTGCGTACAGGTGTGCGCCGCACGGTTTTATAAATCTGAATATTTTTGTGCGTACGCACATTCTGAGGTTTGGGTGTACGCAATGTTTTAGGGAGGGTTTTACGCAGAGTTTTATAAATGAGGCCCCAGGTGTGGTGGAGGAGGAGGAGAAGGGTTCTGTGCTCTGTTTTCAAACCCCTCATCCCTACCTGCTCCTTAACGACTCACCATTTATCTATACCTGCATCAAAAAAGATGGATCCTGTAAACAGACGTATACCCAAATAAAGACGTACCGCTAAAAATGAGAAAAATAAAGTCAGTTATTTTGGACCAAAGCATCCTCACGGACTCATGGAGGGGTGGATGATCCAGAGGGACGGAGTGAGCCTACCCTGTATGGCCGGCCCCCAGGCGAAGAGGTAGTACCAGGAGAGGTGCAGGTCCACCAGCGTCTCCTCCCGCGGGACGTACAGCGGGCGCTTGAAGCGGCAGGTCACCCGGTTGCTCTCGAACACGCCCTCCTCGTCGCGGGCCGGGTTCCTCTTGATCTCCTTGGCCCACTGGCCCACGTTGTAGAAGTGATGGATGCGCACGCGCCCGTTGTCGTCATGGACACAGCCCATGACGTCATCTCCACCCTGTGGGGGGGAGGGGGGGGGGGGGGGGTATTTAAATGATATGAGAAAAGGTCCCAGAAAGGACCAACACACCAGGTATCGTGTATCGTGTGACGCTGAGCTCTGCGCCAAAGACCTCCAGCTCATTGTGGTAGGTGGTTTCTGTAAGCTGGTGGACCTCTAACCTTCTACTATGTACATTCATCATGAACTCCTATATGTATTCTGTATGGATGTGTTGTACAAATTACTACAATTATTAAAATGTAAGCTATGGATCTTAAATAGCTAATTATATGTTCAGATGCCTTACATATACTAATATGTGATTTATCATATTGTATCAAATATGATATTAGCAAATGTGGAATACCCTTCATTTTAAAACAATGCTATTTAAACAATTGCTGTAAAGGCCCAGAACCCTAGAACCGCATCTTCACCAGAGAGAGTCCCTGGGTAACACACACACACACACACACCATCTTTTTATCGGAGGAGAAGCCCACAGCGACCCAGCCGTCGGTGTCCGCGCTCATCTCGTACTCCACGTCGGTGCCGATGCGCCGGTAGCTCAGGAAGTAGTCGCACGTCTCTGCATCGCAGCCAGGCTTCCCGTACCTGCAGGGAGGAAGAGATCTTTAAAGATGGTATTGGTGACTTATAGGGGTCAATATGGGTGACTTATAGGGGTCAATATGGGTGACCTTTAGGGGTCAATATGGGTGACCTTTAGGGGTCAATATGGGTGACTTATAGGGGTCAATATGGGTGACCTTTAGGGGTCAATATGGGTGACCTTTAGGGGTCAATATGGGTGACTTATAGGGGTCAATATGGGTGACTTATAGGGGTCAATATGGGTGACATATAGGGGTCAATATGGGTGACTTATAGGAGTCAATATGGGTGACCTTTAGGGGTCAATATGGTTGACACCATGGAAACCGTAATGGTTGCTAAAGTTTAGAAAGTGTCAGTTTAAAAAAATGTGATCCTTGATCCTCCCTCATTCATCTCTTTTTATTTATTATTAAAAGAAGATAAAACAGAAATATATGTTATGTAAGTTAAACTATCTACTGCAAACCAATGTCAAGTCCTAGTGTTGGATTTCCAACTCACTATAACGGCCATTACAGAAAGAGGAAGCCATATAAATGATCTGGGTTAGAGGGACAGTGACATGTAGCTCTCTAACCTGTTACAGCCCTTGGTCAGAGGGACAGTAACATGTAGCTCTCTAACCTGTTACAGCCCTTGGTTAGAGGGACAGTGACATGTAGCTCTCTAACCTGTTACAGCCCTTGGTTAGAGGGACAGTAACATGTAGCTCTCTAACCTGTTACAGCCCTTGGTTAGAGGGACAGTAACATGTAGCTCTCTAACCTGTTACAGCCCTTGGTTAGAGGGACAGTAACATGTAGCTCTCTAACCTGTTACAGCCCTTGGTTAGAGGGACAGTGACATGTAGCTCTCTAACCTGATACAGCCCTTGGTTACTCCACAGTCATGAACTTTGATCCTGGCAAAGGGATCCACTGGCGGGGCGGTGGGGAAAGGATAGCCTGCAATAAACACATAAAGACAAGTGTCTTTAGTTAGTTGGTGGAACAAAAACACACAACAGCATCATTTCACAAGCATGTTTACAAGATTTAAAGGATATACAGGTAATTGTGCATATATGGGGGGAGAGGGAGAGAGAGAGGGGAGAGAGAGAGAGAGAGAGAGAGAGAGAGAGAGAGAGAGAGAGAGAGAGAGAGAGAGAGAGAGAGAGAGAGAGACTGGAGAAAGGCCAGAGGGAGAGCAGGACAAATTGTGTGTTTATGTTAATGAGTATCTCTTTAAGGTTATTCAGACGACCCAGAGAGAGAGAGAGAGAGAGAGAGAGAGAGAGAGAGAGAGAGAGAGAGAGAGAGAGAGAGAGAGAGAGAGATAGAGAGAGAGAGAGAGAGAGAGAGAGAGAGAGAGAGTGTGTGTGTGTGTGTGTGTGTGTGTGTGTGTGTGTACAGAAAGAGGCTGGAGAAAAGCCAGTGACCAGTGGGGGAGCTGGCCTGGGTGCTGAAAGAGCCAATATGTGTGACAGCATCAGTCCCTACAGAACAAGCAGCATTATTTGAGTTATATTGTGAGTGTATTAGTTACACTGTATTCGTTACATTAGTTACACTAACAGTAATATCATGTGTCAGCAAAACCCAGCGACTACAACGACTTTGGCTACTATGACACTCCTATGCATTCCTGTGCAGTTGTTCTTCTAGTCTAGCTACAATCAGATCGTAGGATATTACCGTCGTCTGACAGATGCCTCGATTCGAGGAACTCGGAGGCGAAAGTCCCGTACGAGTCCTTGTGGTGCTCCTTGTGGCCCGGCTCTCCGTGGTCTCCGTGGCCGCCTCGAAGCGCTCCCTCGTCGGTCGGGCTCGGCGCAACTCCCCGCCACACGGTGTGGCTCACTAGCATCCATAACTGGACCAAATGCTGCATTGAAATCATTGCCAACAGCGGCAGTAGCTTGTTTATGTAAAATGCGAAAAAAGCCTCATTGTTAATGGAAGCCTGGTTCTTACGGTGTCTTCGTACGCACCGATCGCATTTTAAACGCTTGTTGTTTTCTTTGTCGCGGTTGATCCGCAGGATACCCCCCCTGTGAGGTTCACGACGACTGGCTAAATGAGCACATAGATTAGATAGATTAGTAATCGTATAGCTATCTATTCGGCAACACGCTTAATCCTCGTGGGAAACTGATCCCAGGGCATCAACAGCTCACCCGGTCACATCTCAGTCCATTTTTCGGGTTGTATGAATGATGATGATGATGGTCGGGAGCGACCCCCTCATCTCTGGATCCAGTCAATCAGGGCGCTGTCCAATAGGGAGACGCAACGTGGGCTCATAATGAGCGCTCTGATATTGCCTTCTGCCTCATTTGATGGAAGATTCGCTCAAACAGCAAGTTCAAAATCCATGTGTAACCTATATAATCTATTCTATTAATATTTCATATATTATAGATCATTACAGTAGTCACAGTAGTCAGGGACATTCTCCTCCTAAAATAAAATAAAAGACTAGCCACGAAATGCGATATAGGCTTTTATCCTATACGTTATAACAAAATTGAAGATAAAGAGAAAAAACATGATATGATATAATGCAGGCATGTCAAAGTCCGACCCGCGGGCCAATTTTGGCACGGGGTTAGATTGTATATGGCCCGCAGCTTCCTTACGAAAATGTATTATTTATGTAGGCGCAATAGACCTCTGAAGAATAAGAAAAATCATGAATATTAATTAGGGGATAGCCGGAGATTATCCAATGAAGTTGGTTTAAATCAGGATGAACTAGAGTGGTTGACACCGAAATTGTCGCTTAGTTCTAGCCCTACTGTTGGCGACTGTGTTTTTCGTAGGCGGAATCCGGAAGAAGTCCCGCCTCAAGCGCTAGGATTGGACAGGCAGCCTGTCAGGCAAACTCGCATGCTGACTCCTAACCCTAACCCTAACCCTAACCCTACCCCTAACCGTAACCCTACCCCTAACCCTAACCCTAACCCTATCAGAGAAATGCATCTGACTAACGTTAGTTTAATAGATATTACAATTTAAGTTACCTACCCTGTGGTCATGTCACAGATTTTAGCCTTTTTGGATTGGATCAGGGATTTAAACCAACGTGATTGGATAATCTCCAGCTATCCCCTCATTAATATCAGAGAATGTCTAATATGAAGAGAACTGGCACTCTCTGGTGACTTCCGGTTTCTGAACTGACATCTCTGTCCATGCGAGGGCGCTCGCCAGTGAGTGCAGAATGAATGGGAGTCGACATGGTTTCACCCTCAAATTCCACTTTTCTCTCCTTTTCTATCTTCTTTTCTTTCCTTTATAGGGCAGAGGAAGATGTTATTTCTTGCTATCCTGTATCAAAATACATAAAGCATTCGGTGAAGGGCAAATCTGGTGTAAACTGACCCATAGCCCTGTCTTAGAGATCCCCATGTGCTGTCCATAGAAAAAGGGATGACAAAATTTGCCACAACACAGGCAAAGTTATGGACCAGTATACTATACCTGTGGCAATTTCATGAAATCCTTTCCTGGCAGCTGGTGTGAGTTTCCGTTCTTTGTGGGTGTCAACCATTAAGTTCACCTCATCCTCCTACAGTGTCACATCAAATGGGACAAAACATTTTTTTTAATTATAGCATACAGCATATGAGAATTAAAACGGCAATAATAGACTGTGTAACAATTTCATACATTGTTGGTTCTTCTTGTGTCCCCTTTCGACTTCAACTTGATTCTATTGTTTGCTGCGTCGATGAGCCTCCGGCAATAGTAGGCCTCTAGTCTGGTGGTAATAAAAGCCATCAGCTGGGTTCTGTTGTAGGCCTTCAGCCTATAGAGGACCTGTAGCAGGTGTTGACGGTCAGACTTTGGTACCACATTGTGTGCATCCCGCAGCCGCCTCCACATCGCCTGCAAAATGTGAAAAACACAGAGGATGGGTGTTGTCTGTGGATAAGACTTGCTGAGGGCCTGTCGTAATGGGCAGTCCTCCAATGGCTGAGTGGGTCAAAATCAGGAACACCCTGCAATTAGTTCTGTTGCAATTCCCAGAAGAGTCCACAAAGACCATCTCTGCACTCTCAGGGACCATTGAATGGACTTGAGGGGACTGCATAAAACAATGATGACGTTCTTGGAATCTGCAGACATCTTCCCGCACTCTGCCCCTTCCTTTGTGTTGTATGCATCAAGTGATGCCTGTAGGCTGGTGAGCATGGGGTCCCCGGATAACTCCCCGTACGACCTCTTGAAAATGTTGTAATAAAGCCTGAAATTACAATTATACACAGGATTTAGTACATTATATCACGTACATTACCAACATTATCACAGAATTTTTCACTTGATAATAGTGATCACATTCTTAAAATGTTCCAATTGTATGTTTTACTATTACTTACCTAAAACAGAAACTTAGATCTGGACAAATAGAGCGACTTTTTAGACACTTTTCTTATGATGGAAGTATAATCATACATTTCTAAGTCACACTACTGGCATCCTACCAATGTTAAAAGTGCAAAGTACACCTTTGCATACCAAACCGACCCACACCCGCCGATGGAAACGCGCCATTACATTGGAGTTTCCGCTGCCAAAAGTTTGCCAGGGTCTCAAAATAAGTGCACTGAGCCGCTCCTATTTTCTGTACTCCTCCATTGGGGTACCAGGCGGTCTGAAAGGGTGCTGAAAAGGTGGAGCTACACACGTCATCCGTTAATTGGTCGTTAGAATTGTCAATTCTGTGCGACAGGGGGATAAAATCCAACAAGCACAGTACCCACAAGCTTCTTTGACGTCCTCCATTGTTGCTCTTTGTTTAATGTGTTCCGTTCTTACTTTTCATTGCATTTATTAGTAGGCTACACTGTGTTGGGCTGCTATGATGTCACAATGCTTACGTAGCTGCCGCAGCTATCGCCATCCGGCTTAAACCCCGTCCTACCATAAGAGTAGTGTCTGTATTGTTTAGCGTGACCGAGCTGTCCTGCTCCGAGACGCACCAAGCAGCAATGAGCCGAGCTCGGTGGAATCGAGGCATAAGCAGTCACGCCTTGGGCACCCAAATGGTTAGAAGCGGCCCTGAACCTACCTCAGTTCATTTCTTTTCTCATAATATGTACGTGCACAGTTGTACCAATGACAGATTTTAACAAATATATATTTCTTGATTACATTTAAATTAGGCAAACCCCGCAAGATTTTTTTAATGGAGATTCAGATTTAAACCAATATATTTAATTTAGCGCCTTCGACCACCACACCACTTTCTCCGTTAAGACTCGTAAACATTATTCATGGGCGGGTATTATCTAGTTCATAGCCAATAGAACAGCGAATAGCGCGCGTCCTAGCGATTGACCTGTTCCACGGTTTTCTATTTGCTACATGTAATATGACGTAGCATTACAAACAAGAATTCCAAGCGAGAATTGCAGCTACTTACTTATTTTAACTTTACGCTGGTGACTACCATACATCATTCACCGTTGCGATGTCCAGTTGTGTCTCCTCTGACGTCATAGAGACGGTATCCTCTATGACGTAGCAGGTATGAGCTGCAACTACATGCGTCTCAGAGCCCGTGCTCAGTGTTTCTGAACACTTGGCTGGAGGTTCTTTGAAAGCGTGTATTTACTAGCGAGAATTGCAACAAACATTCAGTATAGGTTGCACGGTAAGCCAATGTGATTATTGATTTCACTTAGAAAAGAGACTAGTGTGCACAGCGGTTCCTATTCCTGTAGCAATACACCGAGCCTGTTACGCTCGGAGCGCGGTTTGTTTCAATGCAGGGTTTCAATCGCCGTTGCTTCATTTTATTCTGAAGTATTTACTTTGTCAGCATCTGAAACTTTATGTTCAAAATGCGACTTTGACTTAGTCTAGGGCTGCATTGTTAGCTGAAGGTTTTAGGGTCGTATTCCGTTTATTGGCACAAATCATATGTAGGTGTATAGGGGAGAGTGTGGTAAGATGAGCCAATTTTTACTCATGTTGTCCTCTAGACAGGGAAAAATAAGGCTGAAGTAAAATGAAAACATCTACTTTTTATTTTCAGGATGTCCCCTGTCAATCAAAATGATAAAAATGCATCTATAACATAGGTCTGTGAAAATATGACATCTAAAAAAAAAAGTGGTTTTGTGGGTCAACTTGGCCCAGCTTACCATTTACTTTTTCAAGTTGAATGCATTTTCTTTTTCCAAATAAATAGTTATTTATTTGCTTAAGGTAACTTTAAACAATATTAAACCAATCTCTGTATTTTGCCAGTACTGCTCTGATGGACGTTCACCCTTGACATCAGTGGCTGCTCTCTCCATCTCCTTTCTCTCTCTTGGCATGATAGCTTTTCTACAATGTTTAAAATATGAAAAAAAAAAAAAAAATTGGTTGTGTAATACTACATTGATATGCCACTTTATACTTTAGAGACTTACCTTCAGTGCATCATGGTGGGGTAAGTTGAACGACCCACAGCATGTGGCTCACTTTGCCCCACAGACATCATTTTGGAGAAAAAACTAGTTTACCTAGTTTAACAATTCAGGCTAATCTTTAGCTAAATTATTCCCATGGTTTTATACCTTGGCAAATCACCAACATGTATGACATATTTTTACGCATGGATAAATTTGCTTTGACATAGCAGCCATTATACCTAATATGTTAACTTACTTTGACAGGCAAAAAACTGTTTATTGTGGAAAAAAAACATACTTACTCCAATTATTACTCCAGGAGTTTTATGAATTATTACTCGATTGTACTTAACAGGTGGCCCCAAACCTTTGATCTTCACATGCCTAAAGGAATTTAACTTACCCCTCAGTAAGTTTGCTCAATTACACATTTTATTTTATTATGAATATTGTTACATTTTGGTCCATTCACATAGAAATAGCCCAGCCAATTAACGTGTACCACATGGGATATTTAATGGGTGGAATATTTTAATGTTTCCCATTTGTCTTGCGGGCAATGGAGAAATCTGGCCAAGGGATTGGTGGACTCTGCAGTGAGGGACCAGCTGGCCAGATTGTGCAACACACTGGTCCGTTTCCTTCAAAGGCTGTGCTGGACCCCATCCTGCGCAGGACCACAAATTATTGGGCAGCTTTTAAATCTCAGGCTGGCGTCAATGACGTTGTTTACCCTTGTGTAGCAACAGAAAGATATTCATGCCAGCTTGGGGAAATCTCTAAATCTGACGATGGCTTGGGTCCTTTCGTGTATCAGGGTGGAGGTTGGGAGATGTGAGAGACCTGACCCTACATATTGTGGATGAGGTGGAACAGAGAGCGCACTGTCATAAGAAACATCATGATCAACCAGTCCAGCATTCCGGGGGCATTTAAAAGTGAATACACTGTGAGCCCACAGGCACTGAGAGAGATGGTATATTTCACGGCCAGTGTCCTACAGGGCTACTTGTCCTACACTATGTCTGGGGACTTGAGTGGCAATCAGACACAGCTGACTGAGGAGCAGGTCTTTGCTAGACCTGTGGCCCTAGAGCATCGAATGTCAGGAGACATTCTTAATGATGTCCCTGTATAACCCTTCCTGTATGTTTATACTGAAGGCTGGAAGCAGGACCATGAGATTGGAGTCAGGGGCCTCTTTGAAATTAATCGGAGAGAGGGCCAGGCAGAGGAATCACACAAACTGAGGCTCCTAATTCAACAGTCTTTGGCTGAGTCTGCCCCAGGTTCTGTTGCCCCCAGTGCTGGTCCTGCTGTTCCCACTGCCTCTACCAAGAGGAAGTCCTTGTGGAAGAGTCTGGTTGGAAAGAGGAGCCCCAAGGTTGCACCCATGGGGGTTCCCACTGCATTCACGCCAGGTCAGTTATTAAAAAATACACTTGAGGATAATAGGGATTAGGGAAATTGGTTAGAATTTGTCATGTAAAGGCTTTTTTGACAGATGTATGTTTGTCAGTGTATAGAGTTCTACTGTGTTGAAAATCTATTACAATGATTGAAAATACAATCCTATTTGTGTTTTTGTAGAGATCTCCGCCAGTGAGGGGGAGGGGAAGCGCCCCCATGGCGTCGGACAAATGCTGTTCTCAGTGACCAGGGCCATGGCCAGGTCTTTTGCTGCCGTCTTCCGCAGCAGCAAATAGGCTGCTACTGAATCTCTACATATCTCCACAACTTCCATCTCTAAGTAATAAGCATATTTAAATGTACATTTAGGTTCTATGGTTCTTGGTTGGTCAAATGTATAGCCCTTCTCTATTTGTGCGCTGCTGAACGGCCATCACTAATTTGATAATTAATAATAATAATAATTTACTTCTAATTCTCTTCCAGAGACGTGTCAATCTCTGGAGAAAGACTCAGAGGATTGACACAGGGGCTGTACCTGAGCAGCATGAAAGACTGTGAAGCATGACGGCAGTGGAGACTGCTCAATGTCGTGCTGTAACCTATCCATGACGGGAAATTCTCTGGATGGGCACAGGCTTCCTTGAAGGAAGGGACAGTTGCTCAGCGATGTTGACCCATCATTAGGGACCTTTCATGAAGGCACAGGTTCCCAGCGACTCACCAGTGATGTTGACCTGTCATTAGGGACATCACAGTGATGTACCAGTGATGTTGACCCATCATTAGGGACATCGGACCAGTGATGTACCAGTGATGTTGACCCATCATTAGGGACATCACAGTGATGTACCAGTGATGTTGACCTGTCATTAGGGACATCACAGTGATGTACCAGTGATGTTGACCTGTCATTAGGGACATCGGACCAGTGATGTACCAGTGATGTTGACCCATCATTAGAGACATCACAGTGATGTACCAGTGATGTTGACCTGTCATTAGGGACATCACAGTGATGTACCAGTGATGTTGACCCGTCATTAGAGACATCACAGTGATGTACCAGTGATGTTGACCCGTCATTAGAGACATCACAGTGATGTACCAGTGATGTTGACCTGTCATTAGGGACATCACAGTGATGTACCAGTGATGTTGACCTGTCATTAGGGACATCACAGTGATGTACCAGTGATGTTGACCTGTCATTAGGGACATCACAGTGATGTACCAGTGATGTTGACCTGTCATTAGGGACATCACAGCGATGTACCAGTGATGTTGACCTGTCATTAGGGACATCGGACCAGCGATGTACCAGTGATGTTGACCCATCATTAGGGACATCACAGTGATGTACCAGTGATGTTGACCCGTCATTAGGGACATCGGACCAGCGATGTACCAGTGATGTTGACCTGTCATTAGGGACATCACAGTGATGTACCAGTTATGTTGACCCGTCATTGGGGACATCGGACCAGCGATGTACCAGTGATGTTGACCCATCATTAGGGACATCACAGTGATGTACCAGTGATGTTGACCCGTCATTAGGGACATCGGACCAGCGATGTACCAGTGATGTTGACCTGTCATTAGGGACATCACAGTGATGTACCAGTGATGTTGACCCATGGACATCACAGTGATGTACCAGTGATGTTGACCCGTCATTAGGGACATCACAGTGATGTACCAGTGATGTTGACCCATGGACATCACAGTGATGTACCAGTGATGTTGACCCATCATTAGGGACATCACAGTGATGTACCAGTGATGTTGACCTGTCATTAGGGACATCACAGTGATGTACCAGTGATGTTGACTTGTCATTAGGGACATCACAGTGATGTACCAGTGATGTTGACCCATCATTAGGGACATCACAGTGATGTACCAGTGATGTTGACCCATCATTAGGGACATCACAGTGATGTACCAGTGATGTTGACCTGTCATTAGGGACATCACAGTGATGTACCAGTGATGTTGACCCGTCATTAGGGACATCACAGTGATGTACCAGTGATGTTGACCCATCATTAGGGACATCACAGTGATGTACCAGTGATGTTGACCCATGGACATCACAGTGATGTACCAGTGATGTTGACCCATCATTAGGGACATCACAGTGATGTACCAGTGATGTTGACCCGTCATTAGGGACATCGGACCAGCGATGTACCAGTGATGTTGACCCATCATTAGGGACATCTGCCATGCGATGCACCAGTAATGTAGGGCCAGGTCTTTTGCTGCAGTCTTCCGCAGCAGCAAACACGCCCAGAACCACCACTGAAGCTCCTCATATCTCCACAACTTCGATCTGTAAGTAATTAATGCATATTATTTATATTTCGGTTCTATGGCTTATTAAGTCAAATGTATAGTTCAAGCTAGACTACTGTTGCAGTGTGATGCACAAGGTCATACGTTCATAATATTCAGTGTTATTGTCTGTTACTGTCTACCTGCGTCTGTTTACATGCGAATTATACAGGGGACAAGTGTTTAGCTGTTGTCTGTCACTCATGTGATGCTAATTTATTTTCATGACTTTATTTTCCTCTACATCACAGCAGGACGCCAGTACCCGTCTCTACTAATGCCCAGTTCTATGATGTAGGGTGCCAAACAGACCCTCCACATTGTCCCCCAAAAAGGGACAATAAAGTAACTTAACTTAACATACCGTCTCAGTGGGCACACAGACAGGGGGATTCCAAAAGGGGGAGTCCGCACACAGCTGTCCAGGGGTACACTGAGGGAGCCTGTGAGAAGCAAAGGTATATAACTCAGGTTTTAATGTGTTTTGGCTTTAGTATTGCGATACAGTACCTGAAATATTGTACTGTACCGAAATACTATTATCTGGACTTTGTTATAATGTTGTACAACAAAATATATATTTTTTCCCTTTTCTTAGGAATCCAGGCAACGGATTCCTATGAAAAGACTTTGCAACTGTCGCCCTCCTCCAGAGTTCCAAGCTGAGCCACTGGACTCATCATATTCCCCTTGCAATTATGTTAGAGAGGAATCTGAAATATCGTATGTTTCATATTTGTACTACACGTTACTATGACTTGTAAGCAGAGATGAGCAAGTCCACAGTTGGAAAGCTACTGCAAAAATGTTTCTTATTGTAAAGGTTTGGTCCAACGTCCAGGTACAGTGCACCAAAGTGTCGTTTTTGAAAGCTGCCTCAGAGCTGTTTGACACCTGTCCTGTGTGCACGAAAATCTGAGGTCAAGCGACGACGGATGGGCACTTGTGTGGCGTTCAATCAGCAGTGTAGAAACTAACGACGGCAAACGGTGGGAGAGCCGGGTAGTACACCCGTTGGCAACCTTCTGCCATCAGCTGCCAAGTATTTCAACGGTACATCGTTCTTCCAAGTGGCAAAGGTATTCATTTTAGACCTTCAGCTCGTTCAGGTGGGTTACACTTTATTTTATGGTTAGGCTTGCAACATGTTGAAACATGATTCAGGATGACTATGCATCACGTTCGTCTCATCTGCAATTGTATGTACTACTCACCAGCAGAGCAATACAGTAGGTGGTAGTTGCCACATGGAGAAGGAGGGACCGAAGAGAAGCTTGGATCTTCTGGAGCACAATGTTTTGGATGTGGACTACATAGTTACTGACAGTCATCCACAGATACAGAATCGGGGAACCTTGGGAAGGTTTAAACAGTACTACGACATGGGGAACTTTGAGAAAGGTAATTGTTCATCAAAAATCATTTGTTGACTATTGCTATAATCAACTATCAAATATCGTTGTTTGCAGCCCTAAAATTCATGATGTAAACGCACAAAATCCTATAACAGCAAAAACAATCTTAGTTTACTCAAGGGTCTATCGTAGTCTATAACGTGGATAGAATCCTAAATAACAAAAGGGATCTCTAAGACGTGAGGAAGCTGAGTCACCACCACCAGACATCATCCATCCCAACTGACATTCCGCCCCAAGTTGCCCCAGCAACAGCTGACAAAGCTATGGCGGAGAGATGCCTTTAATGCCTGTATGGAGAGGACTGTTTACAGAGTGTCCCAGTGCACACAGGCATCACAGTGCCACAGGGATGCTTTGTACTGAAACAATTATTTATATTGGGAAAATCGTTTAATTTGTCATGTTTTCATGGATTATTTGGGTAATATGGTATAATGAAAGATTACTGTTCTGATTTTAGTTTAGACAGTTTTATCACATTACATAAAATAATAATAACCTACTCTTCTGTCCTACGTCTCAAAAGTCCGCTCTAAGGGTGTTGTTTATGCTCTGCGGGAAATACAGATTCAAGCAGTTAATAGAATTTTGATTTGCTAATGCAAATTATACAGTATAATTTAATGCATACTTTTCTAACATCATTAAATAACTTTTTCATTTTCAAACAACTTTTTTTTAATATATATTATATAAATATGCACCCAATGATCTGAAAACGCAGCACTTGCCTCCCAAGATATCTAGTGTTGTACCAATATCTACCACTGGGTGGTGCTAGAAGTCCATTAGTGACACGAGTTAGCCAAGCTAAGACAATTATTGTTGCTGAACCAAAATACAACTCTATTCTGTTTATTGGCCAATAGGCACATACTGGGAAACACGTACTAGGGATATGTTATTAATACGTGTAGGCTTCGCACTCACGGTAAGGTATGGCCAATGATGTCAATTAATTAGTTATTTGCCTTAGACCACGATATTAAAGCCAACATTAGGACCACGTGTTTCGTAACAGCTCTAGGGATAACAGTGACTAGTTTATGCTTATTCACATAGTGGTCAAAACAACAACACCTAATAAAGTAGGGGTCTAAGATAAGTCCGATTAAGATTGTTATCCTCACAGGATCCTCACAGGATAACAATGACGTTTCATCACCATAAAAACGTCCATCAAATGGAATGGCCTATGGTCGACAACAATCTATATTAGAGCATGTGGACAAAGTGGAAAAAGCATTCAGATGGCTTTTATTTTCTGTTAGAAAGCAGTTTCAAATTTGGATGAGCAAAAAGTCGTCTGCGTGCATTTTAAAGTCGGCCTACTCCGTTGTTAAAACGTCCACTTCAATTCCAGCCATTCTGATTAAATTGCTCAGCAAATCTGCTATGTTGAGGATATATACGCCTATGTAGTCTACAGACAAAATAGTACCGTTGTAGTCGTCACAACGTTTACCCCCAACAAAGCAGACCTCGGCCTGAACTAAAACAAATACATTATTTTACCACTATTTTTTTGTGTGTGACTAAAACAAATAATATCATCTTGGAATATAATCATGTTAATTACAAATATCCAAGGAGGATGATTTACAGATTCTGGTTGGTCTAATAATATTTATTTTATTCTATTCTATCTATTCTGATTGCCAATCTTCTCGGTTCTGCCACGTACCAGAGGCTTAAGAATGTCTGTTCGTCATACCTGTCGTCTGTAGATGGCGCTAGTGAAGCATGGTCAGGTGAAGAGGACATCGGTGGAGCTTTATAGTTCACAGATTCATCACACTGAATCGGTGGGGTGTGTAAGTGTGTGTGTGTGTGTGTGTGTATGTGCGCGCGTGCGTGTGTGTATGTGTGCGTGTGTGAATGTGAGTGTTGGACCTTTAACCCCTCGCCACTTCAGCCCGTCTCTCTTGGCAAAAACAGATCACCCTAATCAATTGCTTCTCTCGATCCCGATTCACCCAATTAGCTGCCGTTTATCCTGCTGTTATACCCACCACTGCCCCTGACACCCCCTCTCCCACCAGCACCACCTCTCACATTTAGTCCCCTTCCCCCCCTCCCTCTCTCGCTTGCACTCTCTCTCTCTCTCTCCCCAATTACCATTCTGTGTAGGAGGGCAATGCATGCTGGGTAATGAGGGGATCTGGGTTACCTGTGTTGTGTTAATAACCTTAAAGAGATACTCATTAACACAAACATACAATTTGTCCTGCTCTCTCTCTCTCTCTCTCTCGCTCGTTCACTTGCTCTCTCTCTCTCCCACACACACACACACACACCACATACACACACACTGCACACAACCCTGTTTGCTGACATGATGCCAGAGAGGGACAGAGAATGAGCGAGGGAATGACGGTAGCGGTAGGTGAGAGAGGTAGGGGCTGGGGGGGGATCTGCTAAATGTCAGCCGTGTGTCACATGGGAACCAAGTCGGTGACAGGAGAACAATGACTTCTGGATCCATTCTGGAACGCGGCCGCTATGAGTGCATGTTTAGATCTGTCCACAGGCACCGGCGTCCGCCGTCCACGCTCAGGCAGTATGAAGGGCTACTGCTGCACGCACACACACGCACACACACACACACACACACACACGCACAAACAAAAGCACGGACGCACATACTGTACACACGCACTCTCACACACACACACACACACACACACACACACACATAGTTTGTATGTGTAAAAATATTGTCCTTCAATCTTGCAATAATTAGATTTTACATATATATATGTATTTATCTGTGTCCGATTCACACCTAGCCACGCACTAACTAATAAGCCCTGGGATCAGTAGAGCAGAAAACGGCTTAGTCAGTCAGTCGGAGCTGTCAGTCAGGAAGTCCCCTCTGACTTGTGGGAAACCCGCCAATAGGATGGAAGTCCTACCAAATGTATTTCTGCTCATTCCAATTCTGCTCTCTCGTTTATGTTGGAATTACAGCAGTGGTCCTGCGTCGGGCCCAGTGTGACTTCATAACTCACATATTGACACCCCCCCCCCTGTCGGCCTCTGGCGTTGTTCCCCTATTCCGCTCTGTTCCCTGTGTGCTTGCGATGAGCCCTTGGGGTTTGAAGAGCAGGCTTGGGGGTGAGCGTGCTCTGTGGGGGGGGTCACTGGGTCTGTTGGCTGTACACCGTGTTGGACACCTTCCAGCTCATTCTCAGCTAGATCACTTATCGACTCGCGCTCACTTAACACCAAGCTATTATCTCTGTTTTGAACACGCGCGCGCACGCACACACACACACACACACACACACACGCACCAAACAGCTGCAATAGAGTCATAGAGTGTATCTGTATCCCAGGATCTGATGGGCTTCCCTCACCCTAGACTTAATTTAGCAACTGTCAGGAATCACTTAAGTCACAGTGAGGAGTAAGCACTATTGGCATGCTCTTATCTGCAAATATCCCCCTCCCCCCCTCCCCTCTCCTTTCAGACACCTGCACATCCACACACAATCACTCTCACCTTCTTTAAGTCAGTGGTCTAGTGGTTAATGGGCCCACACACACACACACACACACACACACACACAGGTTCACACACAGAAGCACATACATTCCGTTTTATGCACCTGATGTTTACACTTAGGGTTTATCCTTCATCTTTGGCACTCGTGCAGCGCCATGTCTCTGAACAAAAGCACACTCTGTGTCAGTATTTACATGTGTGTTAGCAGCATGGAGTTTGTCTGTGTGTGCCCAAGGTGGAACGGCCCCCCCGATTCAATGTTTGCCGGAGAGATAAGACGCCACCGATGATGTGTCAATCAGCGTTCACCCAACAGCAGAAAAACGGCGCACACAGACATTATATAAACAAAACCTGTCTTTACTAAGGCGACAAACCTTCCAAAGCGCCCCCTATGAATAACCTAAGATTTATGTGAATGTGTTCGACTTCTTTGGCTTTAACCGTGAGCCGAGCCGATACGGATCACGGGCTTAGGAAGGACTGCTGATCAATTAGGATGACAGGCATTACTCTCTGTCCGGCCACTAGATACACAGGTTGGCCTGGGCCTAAAGCAGTGATTATGGTGGGGTTGGGTTATGGGAGCTGTGGGATGTTCTGTCATTAGTCCAGTTAATCAGAGTCTTGCTTCCGGTTAAGCTCAACAGCCTTGGGAGACAGAGAGAGAGAGAGAGAGCGAGAGCAGAGAACCATGCCCTGCCTTCGATACCTGTGTGTGGGGCTGCTACTGCTCCATAGCCCCTACCTGTTTCAGCCAGTAATCTATACCTCTTTAGCCTCCCAGAGAAATCATTGACACCCTGTGCATTGTAATGAGACCCAGTCTCTGACACAGAAAACCTTTCTTCTTAAACACCAATCAAAAATAAACATCACCACTTAAACAACACTCACACCTGCGCTATAACACACCTCCTGTGTGTCACCTGATCACCAGCACTTTTCTAATTATTTGCATCCTATCACGTCGTAAATCCCCTAAAACAGCTGTTTTGCAGAAATGTGTCTATAATAATAATAATAATAATAATAATAATACGTTTATTTTATATAGCGCCTTTCTCACACTCAAGGTCGCTTTACAGAGTCAGGGTAACACAACAGAACAACAAGAAATACAACTAAACAAATAAATAAAGATTCTGTATATCGATATAGAGAGAGTCTTAGCAGTGGTGGAAGAGGGGAAGTGTTCTTGAAACAGAAAAGTCTTGAGGTGAGCTGAGAGAGGGAAGGGGGGACAGTCACCGAGGGATTGAGGAAGGGAGTTCCAGAGTTTGGGGGCCGTGGCGCTGAAAGACCTGCCAGCCACCCAGGGTAGAAAGTCGGGTGCGCGGGACAGAGAGGAGATTATGGTTTCCTGATCTGAGAGGGGGCGGGTTGGAGCAGGCCTAGGTCGCCAAGATGTGTTGGGGGCGCCCACTAGTGGCGCCCTTAATTCCCACAAATCATAAAATTAGAAGAAGAAGCAAAATGAAACATGTCTATGTTTCCCCCCCCCCGTCAACAATCCTGATCGCCCCCGCGTCAACAATTTCGCAAGCCCGCAATTCCGTACCAGGAGGGGGGGCGCTCGGAGGGGGTCTCGCCCAGGGCGCAATTCAGTGTAGAACCAACCCTGGGTTGGAGTGTAAGGGGTCAGAAGGTCACAGAGGTAAGGAGGAGCAAGGTCATGGAGGGCTTTTGAAGGTGAGAAGTAGAATTTTGCATTTGATTGGGGCCTACACCACGTCTCACTAGCGGTGACCTTGACTCTGTGTCTGGGAGGACCCAGGTCTTAAATGCTCTCCCACCACCTTTGTCCGTAGAGCACAATAACAAAAGCTCAGCAGAGTTCACCTATAATGACCACAGGGACCACTGAGAATTCAAAGCAACATCTAGACAAATAAATTCTCTCTCACACACACACACACACACACACACAGTCACACACACACTCCTGTTCTCTGGGGATGTGAAGTGACTTGGCTCAGCAGGGGGGCCGTGGGAGGTGTATCTGAAGCAGGAAGCCTCCCAGAGTCCCCTGTGTGCTCATTAGCCCCAATCATGACTACTTCCCTATGTCACCATTAAGCTCACCATCCATCTGCACACACACACACACACACACACATGCACACACACAATAATTACACACAAATGAGCCCCTCTATCAGCTTCAGCCGGGCGGTGCGTGTGCCCCCACATATTGTGCACTTGTAAGTACTCAAGCGCCGGCATGTACATTTGTAAGGTCAGGGGACGGGGGGGCCGGGGGAGTTCTGTAAGCCCCCTATCCATTTCCTGTGGACTTCTCAGACCTATAAGTACTGAGGTGTGTGTGTGCGTGTTCTCCATGTGTGTGTGTGTGTGTGTGTGTGTAGAAGGGGTAGGAGAGCAAAAGTGTGGAAAAACAAAAGTGTGTATTCAGGTGATGAAGTGGACCCTAACCGGGTTTACTTGTGTGTCCTGTGAACTACATTGGCCTGAGAGAGGGAGATTAAGACAGGATAAGAGAGAGAGAGAGAGAGAGAGACGGGCGGGCGGGGGAGGGACAGAGAGAAAAGAGAGAGAGAGAAAGACAGAAGGAGGGGGTGAAAGATAGAGAGAAAAAGGAAGAGAGAGAGAGAGTAGAGAGAGAGAGAGACGGGGCGGGGGAGGGAGAGAGAGAGATTGAGAGAGAGAACACATGACAAATAATGTAGTATTTTTTTTATTAGAAAAAAAGTCAAATAAATGCGGCGTGGGCCGTGGGGTCCGCAGGGACCAGAGGACAGGACAACAAAGAGCCCCTCATCAGTTAAGTGAATGGAGGTGTCCGTCTCTCTTTCATCTGCTTCCCCCTCCCCTCATCACACTCACATTGTGCCATTAGCAGCAACCCTAGTCTTAATCAGAGACCTGGCACACACACACACACACACACACACACACAATAAACACTTTTATGCAATACTAATCATGTTTTCCCCTGAATGAGACCCCCCCCCCCAAACCAAACACAACACATGGGACACTCATCCCTCCATTTCATCATCGCAGATGAGCAGTGTGTGTGTGTGTGTGTGTGTGTGCTTAGACGTGTGTGTGTGTGTGTGTGTGTGTGTGTGTGTGTGCTTAGACGTGTGTGTGTGTGTGTGTTTGTGTCTGTGTGCGTGCGCGTGTGTGTGTGCTTAGATGTGTGTGCATGTGTGTGTGTTTGCATGTACGAGTGTGTGTGTGTGTGTGTGTGTGTGTGTGCTTACATGTGTGTGCGTGTGGTGGTGACTGATTTATCTCACTAACCTGAATTAAGTCGTACACCACAGCCCTGCTCCAGGTACACGTCTACGGCAGCCGTCCCTCATCTCCGGTGGCGTGCGTATTGATAACGGACATTAGCATATTTATGATCATTGCCAGCCCCTTATTGTTTGTGTGCTCCATTAATCTTCATCTGCTGCCTGCCGACCTGACAGCTCAATCAAACAGGTCATCGCTGTGCGCCCGCACACACACACACACACACACACACACACACACACATGCACACGTATGTATGCAAACACAAACACAGAAACATAGACACACGCGCACACTCACATACTGTGGAAAGACGAAGGGAGAGAGACTAATTGAGTGGGGGGAGAAAGAGGGGAGCAGAGGAGAGAGAGAGAGAGAGAGAGAGAGAGAGAGCGAAGGAAAGGGAGAGAGAGAAAACCGGGATGGAGAGAGAGAAAGAGGGGAAAGATAAAGGGAGGAAGAACGAGAGAGAGAGAGAGAGAGAGAGAGAGAGAGAGAGAGAGGTAGAAGTTATATATGATAAAACACATGCTCTGGCACCAAGTCTCACAGATGTGACTGAAAGAGCACACACACACACACACACACACACAGATACAAACACACACACACACACACACACACACACACACACACACGCATGCATGCACACACACACACAAAACCACACACACACACACACACACACACACACACACACACACACACACACACACACACGCACGCACACACACACACACACACAAAACCACACACACACACACACACATATAAATGCTTTTATTTGGATCCACATTTACAAAGAGGGGAAAAAATATCCAAACATTTTGGGAAGAAATACTGATAATGTGACAGGTTCATCAAGCTACAGGCCTTTGCAAGGCCTACATGATAAATTAAGTTATTAAACACCAAACACTTAAGGATAAACAAAACATCTTTGCCTCCAGATTGTCATGCTACCTATGGTGGCTGATACAGAGCAGAATTTTGCCAGTCTTTTGGCTTCCCTCTTTAGTAATCCCCCAACCGCAGTCCTGTAACCACATGTTTGTGGATATGGCCTAAGCTTCCAAAGATTAGTGATATAAGTTGACATTGGTAACCTAGTTGGCCTATACGACTCACCAGTGGCTGGTATTTCAGTAGCTTAGTGTAGTAGCAGGTGTCCATATACAAATCGAAGCAACAGCCCACCTCAACAATGACTACAGTCTTCAGAGTCTCATTTACAATGACAATGTCTGGAGCAGTGGCGGACTGGGATTAAAAAACAGCCCTGGCATTTTCACCCACCAGCGGACCACACAGCGGACCACACACGCACGTGCGCACATGCGCACGTGCCCGCAACACATAGATATAACTTCACACACACTCTAACTTTAATATGCATAAAGACTGCACCAAAAACATGGATATATCAATGCACAACTCCAAAAAAAAAATGAATAGCCTAGAATAGATCTTCAGAGCAGCCGCTCCATACTACAAACGTGTCTTAATTAACGTCATGCAGTTAACAAGGTGCGAAGGAGCTTGCTCTTCTCCGCAACCCTGTCTATCACGTCATCAGCATCCAAGTTCATTAGGACCTCTTTCTCTGTCTCCATCAGCATAAAGGCCTCCAAATTATCCTGTGACAATCGTGTCCTTAGGCGATTCTTCAGGCGAAAAACTCTGTTCGCGTGCCACTTGAGTACATGACAGTGTTAGTAGGAATTTATATGCCAACCATATATTGTTGTAGGCACAGGTGAAGAGGTTTAACTGCTGGAGAAGCAACAGATTACACAATTCTTGCAGGTAGCACATTTCTTGCTCACCAGGTTGATTTCTGTATCTTCCTCTATCTCCGCGGCATCATCAAAGTCCGACGCTCTGACTGTGTACCCGTTTAGAGGAGACTTTTTCAGGCTGTCCCAGTGCGTAGCAAGGTGTGTCAATTCCGACTGTAGATTTTCGACCATAGCATTTAAGCAGACATTCACTTATGTTTCGAAGTGCATTCGGGGGCAGTTCATTCGCTTTTATAAGGGGAAAAATCAAAGGATCAAGGCATGCTAGATCGGCATACAGTTCCCTGTGCTGAAGGAACCGGCGATGCATACAGGTGGTTGCGGTATCCAGAATTATGTTGTGTACCTTTATTCTGTAGTCCACCAATGCGTCGGTGGTGGCCAGTGCTTCAGCAGACTCTCCCGGCATGGCCTTCTTTTTTTTAAGGCGTTTTTCCGGCAATGCGTCCATTACCTCCACCTCAGCATCCTCACTTTCGAACCTTGAGTTTGCCCAGTTCACAAACTTGTCTGCGGCCTCTTTTACAGCATCAAAATCTCGCACAAAGTTTTGGAGTTGCCAAAACTGTGTTTCCCTAACCATTCGATTGGGCACTCAAGAGATCCATGCCGCTGGTTTGGAGGTATTTTGATAAAGGTGCGGTCAGTGCAAAAATGCGCAGGAACAGCTGTGCGGTCAAAACAGTCTCATACTTTAAAAGTGCCTCCATGTAGGTGCGTGCCTTTGCGTGCGCTTGTGTCGTGAAGCGTGCGTTGCCCTGTATCCGAAACAATGTGTGCACACATTGTGCCACATATAAACCACTGTCTGGTTTGTTAAACAAAATAAACAAAAATCTTCGTCAGGGCAGGATCCTTTGAATACCAGCGTGTCTCGCCTATCAAAGAAATCCTTCTCTGTTTGGGGTCCTGGCTGACACCTTCCCAAGTGGTCATTCGCTGATAAGAGTCACGGAAAAACACTGCAATGTCATTTAATAGGTTAAACAGTGATGCTGCAGCTATAACAACACTTGTGGTTTCGGACATAACCAGATTTAGTACATGGGTGTAGCACCAAACATGAACCTGGCCTGGAGACTCTTTGGACAGCCAAGCAGAGAACCCCTTGTATGTCCCTTGCATGTTAGCGGCTCCATCGGCTGAATTCCCTATGCAATTCTTCATCTCTATGCCACAAGACTCCAGCGTTTGTTTGAGCAGGTTCAGAAAGTCCTCTCCTGTTGAGGCTTGACACTGAACAACTGCGATGAGCCTCTCGTGTATAGTGTCAGTGACATAGCGGACAATAACACTGCACTGATCTTTAGCTGTCAAATCCTGTGTTGTATCAATTTGTACGGAATACATTTACTCTCCTTAATAAGCTGCCGTATAGCCTCGATGACAGAACTTACTGTCGTTTTGGACATTAATGTCACAAATGCACCTCCTCCCTGCCCTACTGTGCTCTTCTCAATGCAATACATGATGTGTTGCTGTAAACAGCTGTCATATTTACTGAGCAGCAAAAGTATTTTGAGAAAGTTCCCGTGATCAACAGACATATCAGCTAATTATTGCCGCGATGGCTAAGTGCACGTTTTCCAATCAGTTTAACAATGTCAACCACTCGAAACTTGACGTCTGCCTTATTCATCCATGAAAAGTATGCCTTGACACAGTCTATATGGGTTGCAGTTTTTTCATGTTCATTTAGCCTCTGGTGTATATGTCTTCAGTCGTTACATCCATACATAAAAGGATTAGTTTCTGTCTTTTTTGAAAACGCTAGACAGACAGCACAAAGTAGCGAATGCTGATCTGCACTATAGCTGACCCATTTGCGATGTGATCCATCTTTCAGATTAAATGCTTTCTTAACAGTTGCATCATCAACTAACTGGTTTGGATGGAATTTGAAAAACATGTCCATTGTAGTGGAGTTTAGCCGACTGAAATAATTGATCTGATCCAATGAAGTAGCCACACTTGCTGTATCTGTCGCGACACTCCCTCCTGCAGCATTGGTCTCAATCTCTGTTGCTTCTGCTAATCCACAGTCAGACCCACAGGCTTGTTCTGTGTTTGTTGCCAGTTCCATAGATTCATTATCCATGTCAGATTCAACATCATCCTCCTCTTGCTCATTTTGTTCTTCCTCTTGCTCACACTCCTCACTGTCCTCCTGTCTCACTCCCTGGTCTGTTTGTGTCTTGAACATCAGTGCTAGCAGCGCTAGCGCTGGTGCTACTAGCTGAAGCTGCACTGCGGCTTAAAAAACTAATCGGTCAGTTTTGCGCATTTTTCACTGTCAGCCAACAGTAATCTCCTGGATTTCTCTCTCTTTTTCTCCGCTCCTCCCTTCTGCCGCTTAATTCCTCGAGTCATACTCATAGTTTAACCTCAGCAGACTCTGGTATCTTCCAACAAACCCCTAACACGCAGACGCGGTCTGATTCGGTTTTGAAATTCCCTTGAAAGTCATTGCTTCATATAACTTTTGTAAACCAATAATAAAATAAAAAATACAGGCAGATTTGTTGTATTTCAATTTCAAACTATGCAGTTTTTTAACATCTGATTGAATAAGGCTACAAAAGAATGTAGACCGATGTAAATATTGAGGGTAACCATGAATGTGTAGTAGAGACTCATATCTGGTATAAATACTGATCAGTTTCCAAGTATGTAGTATGACTAGGGGCTTAGAGATAAATGGCTGACTTGAAGCCGTTCAACACTATTAATGCTTGATAGTGGGCCGAGAGATAATGTGGGGCCGCGTGAACCCGACAAGCATGCCGCTCCGTGATTGGCCGGCCCAAACGGCCCACGAGAGGCCGCGGCCCTTCTGGCATCTGCCAGAATGCCAGACCGTCCAGTCCGTCACTGGTCTGGAGTGTTTGCCATGTTTTTAAAATAATCATTATCAGGTACATTGTGATGGAACCAAGTTACTTTAACAGCACTATGCTTAAAGGTCTTACAGTCATGTCCTTGATTTATTTTTGCTAGATCTTTTGCAACCAGGTCCACTAATCAGTCATGCCTGGCCACATACAGTCCTTTGTAATGATGGCATCCATTCAGAATGTGTGCAACTGTTTCATTCTACTGTTGGTTTTGATGGAATATGCAGTATGGGTGTTTTGATGGGTACCATATTGCTAGATTGTATTTTGTTGGAAGACATTGCAGTCGCGCTTTAACCATAAAGATCAAGATGTCCTCTGAAATGTAATAATTAGTTATTACAGAATGTGAAACAGAATGATCTGCGTAAGGCAGTGCAGCTAACTTCCCTTGTCATTTTAGGCTTGACTAGCACTGCACGTTCTGCGTAAGTCTGTGCTGGAGAAGAGAGGCTCTTGTGTGTTTGATTTGTAGATGATGGGCTGAGTTCTCGTCGTTCAGGATCGCTAGAGTGGAAATCTGTGGGTCTGTTATGATGTTGTCAGTCAGGGGAGCTGCCGCTCCATCAGGGCCTTGCCAGGTGAGTTGTAATCCAGTGCTGTGGCAGAGATCGTTGAGATCGAGCCAGTCAGAGCGCACTCCGAATCCGGCGGTCTTGATGTCGAATTTTCCATTTTGCTTCAGTTTGAACCCGAGGAACTGGGGTTCATTCTGGGAAGCGATGGGTATCTTGCGCCATTGTAGGTGTAGAAACAATGATTTGTGTGCTAGCCCCCTAACCGTCGGGTCGTTGTTATTGAGCATGTTCAGCAGATGACCTATCCTGGAGGAGGTGTAGAGCTATTCAATGTTCGGGACTGTTGTGTATTTACTATTCTTTACTGACTTACTGTTTAAGAGGAAGTGGAAGCGCACACGGCAGACTACTGACTTAGAATCATTTTATTCATCAACCGTTAACTATAGCGCGTAGCTATCTGGGCAGAGTAGAGTACCAAGAGAGCCCCCTGGTGGCGATCCTGCCTTATACACTTCAGTGCAACCAATGGGTGACCACCTCATTAAGCACCAATCATAATGAACCTACACAACCGATTTACCACACTGGCCAATTCTGTGTTGGGGAACACCACAGGGACTCCAAGGCCTCGGCTGAAAGAGAATGTCCCGGGTTGTGCGGTTATTTAGACAGAGCCATTTCCTCCCAAGGTTCACTGTTTCATTGTTCATCGTTGTCAGGTTTTGTTGTGAAATGTGTACATTGTGGAACAGACGCTGGATTTTGGCTACTGCAATCTGCTTGATAGCCTCAATTTTCATGCCTACAGGGAGGGGAGCAGAGCCAATTGTGATTCGATGGATGAATTCTTGGCACAACTCTGTGACCTGTCCGTCCCAGTCGCCGGCAATATTGAATTCATGTCCTAAATAAGGATAGGTTTCATGGCGTTCATATAGTCGGATGGGTGCTTGCATTATTGTAAAGTTGGGAACTTTATCAAGCTTTGCCTTATTTCCTCCGCTCCGTCTTTCATAAAATGTTGCACACTTTGTAAGTTTAACGTCCAGATTCGACCATCTGATCAACTGTTCAGTATGGAGGAGCATGTTGTGAATTACAGTTTCATCTCTGGAGGAGATTTCTACATCGTCCGAGTAGCCTTGCACTGGGTTAGGGGAGCACACGCCTGGGGGCACGCACTGGCACATCCATTTTATCCAGGAGTTAATCGCGAGGATAAAATGTATGGCGCTCCATGGGCACCCAGTCTTGATGCCAGTTGTTAATGGTATCGGGTTGGTCAATGCTGTCCCACATATAACTTGCATGTTACATCACATCTGGAACTACATGTAGTCTGGCTTCAATACCTTTTAGCTTGCCTAGATCAGGTTTGAACACTGATGCATGTCTGGCACACACATCATCCACTGTATCAGGAGCCACTCTGTTGACTCTTGACCAGTCTAGCTTTATTTGACTTATCCAGTCTCTGCCCATTAATGCAGGACCTCTTCCTTTCACAACTAGTAGTTCTAGCCTTTCAGAGCGTTCCTTGCATTTCACCTTTGCTGTGGATTTTCACAACAATTGCAATGATTCCTCACTGTAGGTTTTTAGCACACAATTTGCTGGACTAAGTTTCACTTCTTTAAACCTGCGTTTAAACAGTTTCAGATATCACCGACACAGCTGCATCAGTGTTTACCTCCATTTTTACCCTTGTACCATTTACACTGACATACACATAGTAGGGTTTCAGTTGTTAACGGTATCGGGTTGGTCAATGCTGTCCCACATATAACTTGCATGTAGGAGTTGTTGTAGACATCTTCAATAATGTCGACGTATGGCTGTGGCAGTCTTTTATTTCCTTAAGGGTGTGTGACATGACATTATGGGGCAATGTACCAAAGGCGTCGCGAAAATCCAAGAAGACAGTATAAAACTTGGCGGATGAATGTTTAAAATCGTCAATGCCAGTTTTTAGACAGAAGACGTGCTCATTCATCCCTTGTCTATTTATGTAGGCTTTCTGCTTTGGGGAGAGTATTCCTGTGTCTACTAGCCAGGGGAGGATTCGTGACAGGAGACACTTCATGAATACCTTGTATATTTCCGGTAATAAGGAGATATCTCTCCAAGTGGAGGGGTTATCAGGGATGTTATACTTTTGGGGGATTCTGTGAATCAAAGCCCCCTTCCAGGATTCTGGTACTTTGCCGTTTATTGAGACGTGTTAAATATGTTAGTCAGAATTGGGCATGTCGTTTGTCTGGTAATTTTCAACGTTTCATATGTGACGCCATCTAGTCCACATGCTATTAGGAAGGTCACAAATCACCTTTTCGACTTCATTGGTAGTAAATAACGGTGTGTTGAGTTGTGTATATTCCACTGGGTCTAGTAATCCTGTCCAAGGGGTCGCGTTCAAGATACATTCAGATATCTCAGGTGCGCATTTGGAGCTGTAATAGTTTTGCGTATAGTCCACTCATCCTGCTCCAGTACTCCAGCAGCTGGAGAGCCCAGCTAGGAGAAATCTGCACCTGTCGGGTGTTGGGGCACAGGGTCATGGACAGTCCATCTTTGCTTGTAGATTCTGCCGGTGCGCAAGGCGTCCTTGAATGCACATTTTACTGTTGTTACGAGGCGCATTGCAAAAAGCAGTAGGCGTAACCCTGCCATATCAATATATACTTCCCCTGCATTAACGCTGGCAGTTACAACGGGTGCTGGTGTGAGATGTTCACTCCATTACTCCACACACACACACACACACACCCCCCCCCCACACACACACACACACACACACACACACACACACACATATAGACACACACACACATACAAACACACACACACACACCTCACTCACTCATTCCTTGCCTCTCTATGTAGGCTTTTTGGTTGGGTGACAGTGTTCCAGATTCCACGAGCCAGGGTAAAATCTGGTTTAAAATGCACTTCATGAACACCTTGTATATGGTGGGGAGCAGTGGTATATCCCCCAGGTGGATGGATCCTCTGGGATGTTATTCTTCTTGGGAATCCTATAGATGATGGCTCCCTTCCAAGAGTCTGGAACTTTGCGATTGACTAAGCAGACATTAAAAATCAGCCTGAGGGCCACTGTTGGGAGCTGTTCAT
Source organism: Micromesistius poutassou (assembly GCF_964030765.1). Lineage (NCBI taxonomy): Eukaryota > Metazoa > Chordata > Actinopteri > Gadiformes > Gadidae > Micromesistius > Micromesistius poutassou. The sequence goes on from NC_140278.1 coordinate 2,362,524, forward strand.
ATGTCACTTCATACGTCTTTGTGCACCACGTGCCTTGTTGTTCGGGAGGCTAATGAGGACCTTTTTATAAAATGAATAAATAAATCCGAAGTCATATTATGTGGTGCGCAATGTGCGTTGGGTATCGGGAGGTAGCGTGTTCTTCTTCTTTTGGCGTTATTGGCGGTTTGCAAACCGATATGGTGCATTACCGCCACCAACTTCCTGTTGCCGTCTCCGGAGATCACTGTTTGAAAAACTTTGCGGGACCTTTACTCCAGGGTGAAAGGATGCGTAGAACTGCGCACTCTTTTCCGCAAGGAATTTTTCTATAAATCACATTGGCGGTGAAAGATGCGTACGCACATTTCATCCCTGTTTCCGCAACATTTCCGTGCGCAGAGACCTTTATAAATGAGGCCCCTGGTCAGAAAGTGGACGACGGTATTGTTTAAAGTTTGTCCATTATTTTCAGGACGATCAGCTGTTGGGTCATGGATCTGCCATCCGAGGATATAGATCTCACCGCTTCTTAGCGCAGTTTTGGTCGCTGATTTCAAGTTTGAACCTAAGCACATTGTGAATATTGCTGTTATCAGCACAATTGGCTCTTTCTGCGTTTTCGCCGGCAGTTACGACGGGTGTAGATGTTAAAGTTTGTACATACACACACACACACATACAAACACACACACACACACACACACACAAAACCACACACACACACACACACACTGGTCGGGTCTGTGTGATTGATGCCCGCCCCTGTGCGTCTAATCAGCTGAGGTTAGCTGCTCCAGCTGTGCGGGGGGATGGGGGGGCCCTGTGGCATGTACCCACCGGCTCCTCTCCTCTGTATGGGGCCAGAGGAGGGCCATGCGTTCTCTCCCTCACTCCCACTCCCACAGCTCCTCCCCACCTCTCGTTCCTCGGCCCTCAGAACCACCAGACGCCCAGACGGTGGCCCCTGAGGGCCGGCCGGCAATTCAACTCTCACCCTAAAAACCAGGAACAATATCTGCTCTTATTATTGGTGTTATTATTAAAAATACATTTACCAGAGGTTAACACTAAGCAGGAACATAGGAGGAATACAGCTGTGGTTTACCCAGCATGTCTTCACCTGTACGTGGTGTGTGTGTGTGTGTGTGTGTGTGTGTGTGTGTTTTGAGCTGAGCCTGATGACTGACACACAGCTGATTACAGGGGGAGGGAGGCTGGCAGCGAGCCAGGCTCCCTGGCTTGCTGTGTGTGTGTGGTTGTGAGTATTTGTGTGTGTGTGTGTGGTTGTGAGTATTTGTGTGTGTGTGTGTGTGTGTGTGTATGCGTGCGTGCATGCATGTGAGTGTGTGAGTGTGTGATGAGTCTTCATGAATAAACCATATATATATAACTTCATGTAGTCTTATTATTGAAGTTATCAATGCAAACTGAACTAAAATTGTAATTTATTCTCCCAGAAATATTTCTGAAATAGATTATTAAAGAAATATTTTAGGTATCCTTCAAAACGCCTTCCTTTTTGATAATAATTCTCAGTTACAGTTCAAACTGTATTAATATACCTCAAAACGATTATACTATTATCTACAGGATATAGCTTGGCTCATGCATGGGCTTAAGTATCTCAAATATATGGACTGTCTTATCTTCCAGTTATAAAGAGCCTCAAAGCACAGTGGAACAAGACTTCTCTATCCACCGCCATAAAGAGAGTTTTATAGAGGCACTCTATAACTTGCCATGGGCAAAGATTATAAAGGTTTTTAGAACATCCCGGAGAGGGAATATAACATGGAGTTTATATAGCTTCAGTAAATCATTTGCTTCCTGCAAGTTTGTTTGCCAATGAGAGAGTGTGAAAAACAGTGAGAGTGAGATGGAACGAGAGAGAGAGAGAGAGAGAGAGAGATCAGGAGAGAGGGAGAGGAGATCAGGAGATCAGGAGAGAGAGAGAGAGAGAGAGACAGGGAGAGGAGATCAGGAGAGAGAGAGAGAGAGACAGGGAGAGGAGATCAGGAGAGAGAGAGAGAGAGACAGGGAGAGGAGATCAGGAGAGAGAGAGAGAGAGAGAGAGTAAGGGTGCTAAAGTGTAAACATTTATGAGGTACAGGCTAATATATTGGAATAGTTTATGGAAGCAGTAAAGGGTGAAATGAATAATTTGATAACATGTTCAATGTTAAACAGCTCCTAAATATGAACTTTGAATACAAATGTGGAACTGCTTTTTTTTAAGACTATATAATATATTATTGAATGCATTATTCAGTATGATCTCGTCATATAATAATCATAGTAATAACCATAGTTACTAATCATTATTACCAAAAGCAAGAATAAAAACAACACACACGCTTTGTGTTGTTGCTCTTATTCTAGTAATTTGTCACATTCAATTCTGTGAGGACATTATCATTTAATAAATGAGGTCATTATGGCTACTTTCCTCTTGGTTACTCATCTGTAAAAAAAACATTCATTTTATTGTGTTGTGTGTTCCAGTTTGCGGTGAGGAGCGTTGAGTGTGAACCCCGATCTGTCTCCCTGGCTCTGTGGGGTACAGCCAGGTGACCTGGTTAACCAGCCGGCGCCAGGGTGATCACTTACACTAGTTGTGTTTCTCATCATCAGCTCCCATTTAGCCGATTAACATGACGAACAACCAATCACAACATGTGATTTAACGTCAGGGCGCGGGGGTAAAAATACGCCGTTCATACTTAATATTCCACTAACGAGGAGAACGGCTCCCAAACTGCCAACAAAATAGATATTCGGCCATAAAACACACATCAACACACACGCACACACGCACACACACACAAACCCCCCCCCCCCCACACACACACATCTACATACCCGCACACGCACACACAGGCCCAGGCACACACACACACACGCACACACATCCAATGAAAACCTCAACCTAAACATCTTTCCTCTTAGAGACCGTGCCCCCCCCTCCTGCACCAGCCCACCTCCTACACCTCACCCCCCCCCCCCCCCCCCCCCCACCCTGGTTGCTGGCGAGGTGGAATTGGAAAACGCAGGCCTGCAGTCTCATTAATTAATTAAGCAGCGGTGTGCCGGTGGCACCTGGGTTCCCGTTATCACCCTTGCTCAGACACACTGCGATCTCAATAACCATCCACACCACAGGGCCTAGGAATAGGTGAGGAGGGGGAGGGGGGAGATGGAGTCCTATGTGACTTTAGGTGAGAGGCAGGATATGAGAAAGAGCCGACTGAGGACGAGGACGAGAGGAGACAAACCCCAGCAGACTACATCCGTAGGTTAGAATGGTTTACCTTTAAGTCTTCAAATTATATATTAATATGACGTGAGGTTCAGTTAGCTTTGCACAGAAACACACTGTTAGAAATTTTTGAGGGCTACTTTTTACATTCATACTTTAGGTTCATTTCAGGGCCTGTACTTATCCACTTTTACTAAAGTAGAGAAGTTGAATCAGTACTTCTTTAACCAGAGTCATGCTATCTGTACTCCTACCTGAGTAAAGAATGTGTGTACTTTTGCCACCACTGTTCCTCAGGGTCTGGTTGAATGATAAGCAGGCCTGACCCATCCCTGGAACCGCTCTTACTCACCCCTCACTCACCCCTCACTCTGCACGCACGCAGGCACGCACGCACACACTTGCAATATTTGCATAAGCATTTTCAATAATATATCAATATCTCTGTTCATGTTGAGACAAATTTGGTTGATATAGTGGCTTTGATCAAATCAGCCTCAGAATTATTATGAATTATATCAAAGAACCATGTATTTTTGTGTTCGTATATGGTAGACAAAGAGAGAGAGGGAGAGAGAGAGAGAGAGAGATAGAGAGAGACTTTAATGGAAGGAAGGGGAATTCATTTTTTCCTCTGAATAATTATGTTCAACTTAAGATTCAACCTCAAATTAAAATGCGACCAAGGTCTGTATATAATTTAGAAAAAAACAAAAAAAAACACTTTCAAGTCACTGCCATTTCAAATTAACACATTTGATTCATATGGTTACTTATCATCCTATCTTCCATCTTAATAACTGACACTGTCAAGGCCATCAGGAAATAACAACACAACCTGACCTATTGGACATAGTTATATATGTACTTAATAATGCATTCCAGTTAGTACGTACGGAGACCTTAGTTTGCGGCAACTATGGATGTTTGGAATGTGGAATAGCTTTTTTGCACAAATACAAAATAAACAGGTAGGAACTTTAAACTTTAGGGTGTTTTTTTTTCCAAAGCTGTGCATGGTAAACGCACTGATATCTTTTGGCTGTATATCACTTTTCTAACAAGTGGCCATTCAAAGCGCTTTACAATTATTGCCAAATATTCACCCATTCATACACACAGTCGCGGCGGTGTCAACCATGCAAGGCAAAAGCCAGCTGGTTGGGAGCAGTGAGGGTGAGGGGTCTTACTCAGGTACACACTAGGAGCCTGGGTCGAACTAGCAGTCAACCCACTCTACTGCCTGAGCCACTGCCGTCCATAGATGGGAAAATATTAACGTACGTTAAATAATCTAAATATTCCCTCATCTCTGCAATGTGAATTTAAAATTATTAATGTAAAATAATATTATTCAAATTAAAAAAAACGGATGTGTTGCATTATTTGGTTTGTTTATAATTATCTGCTTAATCGTATCACCTGATCTATCAAAATGCAATGTTATTCTGGAAGTCGGGATTTTTTTTATTTTACATTTGTAAATGTGTGTAACTTTAATGCACTACCACTGACTATCAAGATTATATTAGAAAAATACAAGAAAAATAAAATAAAAACGTAACCATCACCGTGGCACTGTGACTACAGGTAAAGCTGTTTAATTCTCCACTCCAGATCGATCAGACTGTGTCTGGGGCCCAGGTGGGGGACCTCATTGAGTTTGTGTACCCAGGAACAGGGCTCTCACTCTGGGCTATCTACGATGGGGATGGCCATGTGGTTCATTTTGGTGTTGGAGGTGAACAATGTTATTGGCTGTTTATTTGTGTAGATGCATTGTCATCTCAAATGCTGTGAACAGTGATATTGCCTTTTATAAAGAAATATGGGGCAAACAAATAAGTATATAAAATTGTTCTGAAATTATACGCTATGTAGGTTTAGGTTGTGGGGTATTGTTATTAATGCAAACATTCAAATTAACAGATTATTAACATATTATCTTTAAAAATATCTATAATTGCAAAAACTATACTGTATATATTCTTTGTTTATATTTTGGATTCTTACTCAATTCTTACTCATATATATATATATATATATATATACAAATCGGACAAATCCAGAGTCTAGGACTGTAACTGATCCTTCCGGGTGACCCCATGCAGTAAGCGTCAGAGAGACTAAACTCTCTTTTCATTTCCAGACGAGAACGCCATGCAGGCGCTCTGCCGCAGCTTCCTCCACCAAATGGCCCCTCGCACCGCCGGGGGCCCCCTCAGAAGGACCGGCATCCGCAGGCAGCTCATTACCCAGATTAAAGTCCCCCCGGGAACCCGGATCAGGGTGAACAACAACAAGCAGCAGCTCTGGCCCGGCCCCCCCGAGCTGCTCCAGCTCCGCCGCCGGGCCCCGCTGCACCAGCAGCTCAGCTACGACCTGCTCCACCTCAACAGCACTTTGTCACCTTCGTCCGCTACGGCCGCGCCGTCTGCACCCAGGTGGGTCCAGCCCAGGGACCCGTCAGTGTGTATGTGTGCTTTGAAGGCAAACTGTGAGGGCCGTGACCGTCAAATGTATTATTAGTATAATAATTGTGTGTGAATTGAATGTGTGCAAATGTCTAAGCATGCAATGCTGCTTACCCTCCACACCCCCTCATCCTCCCTTACTCTCCTTAAAATATCCTTCTTCATGCGCACACAATTGTATGTTGAAGCTTCTATTCTGTTCTATTCTATTCTATTGTATTGTGCGTCCTGGCACTTAAGAACAGTACTTAGCATTGTGCAGCATCTTATCCTTCCTACCTTGGTTGAATACAGGGTATGGGTTCACCGAGCAATTGTAAGTGCTTGGCACTTTTTCTATTAACATCCTTACAGTACTGACGGCAATTATATTGTTGTTTCACTTTCTTCTGCCAAATGTACTTAATTGTAAGTTGCTTTGGATAAAAGCGTCTGCTAAATACCCTCAATGTAAAAGGTGGCTAACGGTCAAACATTTCTGTTTACATCTTTCTAGAGTCTGTACAAGACCAAGGACGCAGAGAATGTGGTGGCGACCCAAACGTTTCAAAGGATGATCCCTGAGATGATCCCCACAGAATCTGAGTTGTAAAGATCTGTAAAGACCAAAAGGAGTCCAACCAGTGTCTTGCTTATACAATCTTAATTACTGTGATTACACTTCAGAAATAATAAATCTGTAGTCCAACATTGGCCAACAAACTAAATACTTTTTTTAATAAAAAGATGTGATGTGAGGTGATCCCACATGAACCGAGCCTCTTGTCTCACTCTCAAAGAGCCTCCGTTAGCAGTTATTAAAGGCCAGGGGGGGGGGGGAAACATCAACAAAACAAACTAGCCAAGAGTGGGGAAACTATGTGTCCCCTTGTTTATCAAGAGTTCTCCAGGAATGTCAATACGTGCTGGGCCCTACAGTAGTAGAGCCCGGGCAGTAACGACCTTCTGCCTTTCTTCCCACTGATAACGACCCAGACCCTCACACACATCAGCCCACGTCTGACAAAGCCAAACGCTTTATCGCCCGCTAATAGCGTCCGACGCGGCCCCCTTCCAGACAACCCGGGTATTGATCCGGGGGCATGTGAGCGCCCGGGCAGGCCTGCTGCTCCTCACCACATTCCTCCCCCTCACGGCGGCTCTGTGAGCCGGGGCCAGACAAAAGAGAGCGTGCAAAACATTTCATTCCAGCAATCAATTTATTGGCTCCAGTCATTTGTTGGGCTCTTGTTTGCGGTGGCGGGCCCTCTCTTGCACATGTGCGACTGTATACTGCTGCACATTCTCTCACACAGACACACACACACACACAGAGGGTGGCATTTTTCCAGGGGCAGGATGGGTAAACTCGTTACTCTTTTCTTAATTGGCACAGAGATTCCGTCCCTCTTCCTCTCAGCAACCCCTCCAGGGGAATGCTGATTAATTGTCCTTAGAGTCCTCATAATATCCTCTGCCACAGAGGCCCCAGCTTCGCACCTCTTCATCACCTCCCGCACGCACACCACACACGCAAACACAACTCCAGGCATGAACGCAAGCACACACACACACACACGCGCGCGCAAACACACACATACACACACACACAAAGGCTGATAAATGTATAGGTGTGTGCTATTATATACAAACACAGCCAGAGCCTTTACATCACTTCTGTCTTCCTTTTCCCCAAACACAGACCGCCCCCCCCTCCCCCTATCTGGGGCCCTTTACCTGGCCTCTCTACCACCAGCCTCACAGTTTAATGACAGATAACGCTGCTCCAGGGAACCAGATCAAAGCTTAGGCCAGTTAATACTATTCAGAGCTTTTCCCTCGACTGCAACCCTGAGACCACCAACACCTCTAACTCTGCCCCGGCAATGGCCTCACTGGCTCAGCCTGAGGATGTACCCGTGCAGCTGGTTTGAGAAGGCCTCCAGGGAGAACTTATCTTGCACCCGCTTCCTCCCAGCGTGTCCCATGTCCCTGCGGAGCTGGGGCTCCCTGACCAGCTTCTCCATGGCCTGGGAGAAGGCGCCGGCCGTGGGCTCGCACAGGAAGCCCGTCCCCCCGTCCTCCACGCTCTCCAGCGGGCCCCCGGAGCCGACGGCGACCACCGGGCAGCGGCAGTACATGGCCTCCACCGGGACGATCCCAAAGTGCTCCCTGCTGGGGGTGTAGAGCACGGCCGCGCTGCCCCGCAGCAGCGCCACCTTCAGGTCGTCCGAAGGCGAGCGCAGGAAGGTCACCCGGTCCTCCAGGCCCAGGCGGCCCGCCAGCTCCTTGAGCTCGGCGTGGTGCTGCACGTTCTCGGCCACGCGCTCGTCGAACCCCCCCGCCACCACCAGGTGGACGCCCGCCATCAGGGCGCCGGGCAGCGCGTCCCGCAGGGCGGCCAGCGCCTCCAGCGCCAGGCCCAGGTTCTTCTTGCGTTCGTAGCGGTTCAGGGACAGGAAGAGGCAGGCCGTGCCCTCGGGCAGCAGGCCGGCCAGGGCCTGCGTCTCCCCGGGGGGGCGGTCGAAGTTGACCGCGTTGAGGGAAGGATAGAGCACCTCGATGTGGACCTCCTTCAGGCTGAGGAACGTCTCCCTGAAGACCCCCGCCGTGAACCGACTGTTCACGACGATCTGGAGAGAGGTTCATGGGGAGGAATTCACACAATAACACGTTACAAATAGTATGCGAATAATGGTCATTGTTTAGCGGCTCTCCTGAGGCATGCTGGCAGACCTCTCTTTGTTTTACGAGAACGTTGCTGTCACTGTTCCCAAAAGCCCTCCCATCACGCCAGCCACACAGCTGAGGTCTGCTGGTTCCTGTCACACAGCTGCACGGAGAGTAGACACTAGACACACAACACTTATTGGGGGTTTTCTATTCTGAAGTCCTGATCTTACAAATAGAGACTTTACTTTGTGTTGTTGACCCAGAACAGGACAGCTCAGTCACAAGGTTCTTGGTTCGATCCCCAATGTCCACAACCTACCAGTAGGCATCCCCGAGACGATGGATACCTTCTGCCTGGTTCTGAAGACCTGTCTCTGATTTCAGAGTACGTCTCTTGGGATAAAGGCATCATCAGCATCATATTTATGGTAGTAGGACCATGTCCTTATTTCACCCCATTCAGTTTTTGGTTATATTGTTATATAACCAAAAACTACAATACAGTCAGTGCACTTTTCTCAACTAACAGTAAATCAAGCTACAGGTCCTTTAGAAACAGGGGGGCTAACTGCGGGTTTGGTTACAGTGTGTGGTCAATATCTGGGAGGGAACAAACTGTGGATGTTTTGGTTGGGGATTGGCACACTCACGTTTCCACCGTTCTCTTCCTGAAACAACTCAACTGTCACATGATTTCAGAACGAGACTTGATTAGACACAATAACAAATAGAGTATCAGAGGACGTACATTGATGGGGTGCCGATGCCCCTAGGGTTACACTGCAGTGGGCTGCGACGGCTGAATGCTGTCCCCCAATTCTGGAGCAATTTAAGAAATGGTTTTCCACAAAGGTCACAAGGGTTCAGGTCTAAAATCTCAAAGTTATCCTTGAACACTTTCCCCCTTGGCAATCGCTTCACTAGAAAGCAAGAGACCATTGTCCACTGGTTCCCAGTGAGGGTTCTGTCCCCATAGCGTCCTACCATATCAGCCATCCCAGTAGTGCGCTCCTCCAGCCAGTCGATGGGAGCGCGGTAGAGTCTCTTCACCGCAGACGCCCGCTGGGTGAGGAGCTGGTCTGGGAAGTGGCAGTAGAACAGAACCCTCTTCCTCCGACGGGACAACCTCAACACTGGAATGCACGCGGACACCTGGGGGAGGGACCATAGTCACCATCGACGGCAAATGTGTCACATCCCACGTTACACGGCAGACAAGGTGGCAAGTATCTAAAAACAGTGCTCCGATGGAGATGGTCAATGAGGACTTGCCTGATCACAGAAGATGACATCATATTCCAATCCGCTGAAAAAGACCAGGTATAGGGCCACGTAGACCATCCTCAGGTAGGCACACAGGGCATGCAGGTAGCCGCAGACGCTGGTGGGCAGCCAGTCACCTACACACACCTGTTAGAAAAGCAGGCAATAAACGTTTAATGTGGTTACTGTGGAACTTGACAATATGCAATAAGTGCAACAAAAAAAAAGTGTCTATATTACCGATATGTATTGTGTGTGTGTGTGTGTGTGTGTGTGTGTGTGTGTGTGTGTGTGTGTGTGTGTGTGTGTGTGTGTGTGTGTGTGTGTGTGTGGACACCCACCACTGGTAAATCTGGGTCCAGGGTCTCGGAAAAGCAATGTGATGGATCATAATGTGCGGTCCAGATTTGGACGCTACAGCCCCTGGACTTCAGGGCTACAGCTGCGTCCACCACCAGTCGTTCAGCTCCACCTATTCCCAGGTCGGGGTGGACAAACACCACCCGTGGCATCCTGGCGGCAGAAACCAGCGTTACTACCCCAGTTTGAACTATTTCTCAAGTGGAGCTATCGCTCCCGTTGTGCTTCCGTGGTAAAAGGCATTCAAACGCATGTCATAGGTGTAAAAGTGTACAATGAAAGACAGGAAAGCGCACGTAGATAGAGTTTTAATTCTGAAGAGTTGAAGTTGTTGAATGGGCTGAATGGGTTGAATGAATTGAATCTGATGTCTAGAGATGTCTAGATGTCAGATGTCTAGATGTCTAAGTCAACCACAGAGGCAACGCTATGTACATTATTCTGGGAAATAAATGGCAAATAACAAGGCTGTAAATGTTACCTCTATATCGCGACAATGCACCCTGTTACTCGCAATTCTTTTGAAAGCCCTAGATTGAGAGCCTGGTGAAAACAAATCCCTATCAGTTTGTTTCCCTGGCCTGCGTTGTAACTACACGTTGTAACTGTGACAGGGGGTCGGCCATGGTGGATCCAGCTCTCATCAGAGCTCGCGGACCAGCGGCTCCGGTCGGAACCACAATGGCGTCTAATTCCTCGGAGCAGGACCGGCGCTTCCCGTAAGACACGTCGGCGCTCCTTCAAAGCTGTAAAGTATGTGCCGTTATAAAAAAAAAAAAAAGCTAAACTGTGTTCATTTTATAGTAGATACATATTAAATGTATCTGTAAACCTTTGAAATGTATTCAAATAATCTAGGTTATTCGCACGCCACTACGTTAGGCGAACGTCCCGGTATTTGTAGCAGTGTTTCTTCTGCTGATCAGGCTTCTCCCTGGACCCCTTCGGGGGGCTTCGGTTCTGTAGTCGTGTCCTTTTAGTCGCGCGTCATCCCTCCGAGCTCCCGTCGAGTGTGTTCAAGTGACGCCGGCTGCCCACTATCATTTGACGTGGACATAAGCTTCAAGCAACTCTCCAGGTCCAGTGTGTGTTTGGAACATTAAAGCACAATGGTAAGACTTCTCTCCTGCTTCAGGTTGTGTTGCGTGGTTTCATTCATTGTCGTAGTGCATCTGTACACCACACTGCCCCTCTGGTGTTAGCCTAGCCTGCTCCGCTAACGTGAGAGCGTCTCTGAGAGTTAGCAGACGTGGCATTCGTTTCATTTGTAGAATAGTTCATTCCTCTGCTACAGTTTGAAGAAATAACTTATTTACAAGGTTATTATTACCCGTCAGATGTGTTTTGTGTGTTTATGTTATAACATGAGTCAGAGGATGTACCTATTATCTTGTAAGGCCTTGCCCCAGCAATCGGGTTGAACGGGGGGCATATGGCTGTCCCCAGTGTCCACATCCAGTATCCATTATCCTGTTTTTCTTTCCTCCTGTAGCGTGTACCAGCAGCAAGTTCAGCCAGCGTCGGGGCCTCTGGCCGGTCCCCCAGCAAAACCGTGGCCCCCCGGGCAGCAGGCTCCACAGTCAGACAGAGGTGGGCACCGAGGCACCATGCGAACTCTTGATCCCTCACAAGTTGAAAACGCATGCAGATAACCCACCGTGTATCCTGTCATTTTGATGATGTTTCATTTCCATGTCCTGTCCATTTGTAGATAACACGATTTTCATTTTTTCAACTTGTCAACTTAAGATACACACAAACACACGCACATGCACTCACACAGAGACTGGCATCTCTGCTGCCTCTATTCGGGTATGCCATTGAGTTATGCTTAATGTATTTCAAACACTATGTTAATGGCATTAGATGATGCTGTTGCTCTTGGCTTAATCAGTGTGTAATCAGAGGCGAGTTGGCGCTCTTGTGATCATTTTCCAATGTAATCACCCTCTTCATTGTCTCATTAACCTCTATTTAATCTCATCACACAAATAAACTAGCAATGAATCAACAACACCCCCAACCAAGTAGAGATCACTGTACAATACTATTTTATACAATATATTATGGCACTGTATTAAATCCATTAACGGAAAATCATTTCTTATTAATTGTGTTTACAAGGTTATTGAGCAACACTTTTTGAGAGAAAGAAAATTATTCATGTGGGTTCTTTCCTTTTGTCTTCGATAACTGTGTTTTAGTAAAAGTTTCCTTTTCATTGATTGGTCTATTGGACAACATAACCAAACCAACCATGTGTGCGTGTTACAGGAAGGCCACCAGCAGCAGCACGCGCAGCGCTGGCAGGACAACGTCTTCAGCAGGCACTGGGGGCATGTGGCGCTTCTACACAGAGGACTCGCCAGGACTCAAAGTGTAAGTGATGCCAACACTTCATGTGTGCACTGGCAAAGCAAGGCCCTGCACAAGTGACACAGGTCTATGTAGGCATCCAGCCAGTCAACAATAGCTGCACTTTGTATAACTAAACTGAATTTGACGGCCACAGTTTTGGAATCTTGTGTCAAACACGCAAAAAATAACTATCCCTGGATATTCATTAAAAAAAAAACCTCATACTGTTTAAAGAGCTTCGATCCATAATAGAACCTGTCAGATATTAAAGAAACACTCTTGTTTCCTGGACTCCTGGCTCATGTCTGGTCCATGATGCTGGCTATAGAATGCATGGAGGTGGGGGTAGGCGGGCCATACACATCTTGAATGTGTGTTTGTTCCTGCGTTGGAACTGGCCTCAAAGCTTCATTAAAGGCTTCACTCTGAAAGGTCAACTCAATTACAACCTCCTGTCGGGGAGAGGAGGTGGCAAATAGAGGACATGGTTGGCATGGCAATGTTGCTACTTAGCAATACACCCCACGACCACTCCCTTCCTCTGTCCTTCTCTCAGCCCCTCCAGGTTGCAGAAGCTCATCAATTAACTTGGTCGCTGCAGCAGATCTGAAGGTGTCCAGGGTGTTGATTATTGTAACGTTCTCTCCTGACAGTGGGCCGGTGCCAGTGTTGGTGATGAGTCTACTGTTCATCGCCTCGGTCTTCATGCTGCACATCTGGGGGAAGTACACTCGCTCCTAAAGGGCTCTGGTGGACTCTCGGACTTCGACCCCCCCGCCCCCACACGCCGCTACAGCTTCTTACCACAGCAGACCGGGACCAAATGACAAACGAACAAACGTGTACTCCCCATGTCCTCTTCATCCTCCACCCGATCACGACCATATGCAAACCACAGCAACCACACAAAGTGGCCCATGACAACGTTTTGTACAGACTGTATTTTTGGGGTGAACAGTCTCTGCTCTGATGGGTCTGTATGGGTCTGTGCGCTTTAGCTTTCGTCCCTCTCCCCTCTTAAGGACGGTTGTGGGCGTAAGTCAGGAGGCCACTCTCCCTGGCCGTGTTCCTGTGTGTTCGCGGCTGGCCAGCTGCCATGCAGTTCTCTCCTGCTACATGCTGGTTCACACAGGCACTATTACCAGCCCCTCATTACTCTGTGGAACTCGAAATTGGAGCCTTTTATTATAATTTTTTTTTTTTTTGGTAATTGTATTTGTACAAAAAAAAAATTGTCATATTGTACAATAAAACACAATGTATGTTTAAATCAATTTGCCCTTGGTCTTCATGTTGGCTCCATGAGAAGATTGTTGAGTATACATTAAGAGATTTGAAGTGGTGTTATTGATAGATTCAACATAGTGGGAGAGAGCATTGTCCTGCCAGATGTCATTGCAGACAGAAGTGTTGCCTCGATGCTCTTAGTCTGAATCATAGAAACAGTCAATGTAAACATAACCTTTCTTAGACTGTAGGCATTTTGTATATATATATATATGAATTGATTCAGAATTCACGTAACATAGCTGGTGCGATTTGTAAAATCAGCAGTATGATGTTTGGCATGTGATTTTTATTTTATAATGGCAGTATTATATACAGTATAATATTTTGAACGTCCTATGGTATGCTCTGTGTAAAGCACGGGAACTCCTATCCCGCCACTCTCAGGGGACACGTTTGCCTTTCTG
>NC_140278.1:2381562-2388487 GCF_964030765.1 Micromesistius poutassou
CCTAGTCCTTCTCGACCTTTCGTATTTTGTTAGATCATTAGATTGTCGGTTTTATCCACAACACGCTTCCATTTAAAAAAATGTTTTGGATTGTATAAGAAATAAGCAATTTTACAATTTTACACAGAGGGTAAAGCTGTGGAATATGCTGAACAAGCTAAATGAATCATTAAATCAGAATGATACTATGGAATATCTGCACTGGTCCTCCCTACGCTACCGGCATCGCTGACATGAATCAAGTAGACAATAGACCTCTGAAGTAATAAGTCCCGCTCCCTCGGTCAAATGTCTATGGGAAATAACACGGGGTTTTTGAATGATCGTACATCACAAACTCTGTGACGCAGCTTTTACTTCTCCTCCACCTACAGAGTTTGTTATGTACGGTCGTTCATAAACCCCGTGTTATTTCCCATAGACGTTTGACCGAGGGAACCGGGAGCCTCGGAGGCGGGACTTATTCTCCAGAGGTCTATAAGAACCAGCTTCCCGTCTGCATCCAAGGACCACAGATTTCTCAGAGAGCAAAATAAGTATGGCGGTCTGACGCGTCTCAAAGGTCCAACGCTCTGAGACGCTGGCGGGGGGGGCGGGGGGGCGGGGACCTCCCGGCCATCGCAGCAGACAGAAGACCAGAGAGAAAGACCGGGTGGATCTGGTCCGACGCGTGTTTGCTGACGTTCAACAGTGAGCGAGGATCACCCTAACTGCTTCTTCCGCCCCGCGGGCTGGCCTCGGGCGGCAGGCTGCTGAGCGGGCAGAGGGCTGTTTGTACAGTCTGTGTTGTCAGCAGATAAAGAGAGCATGAGCCCCGGGAGGGATAAGGTAAACAGGTCTCAATAGAAGAGCTTTGTGTGACAGCATCCAGGATGTCTCCTGGCTGGCTCCTAGACAGACAAACCCAGCCTCCACAGACGCCACTGGACTCGTCTTCTTCCATCAGTCCTCGTGGTGGTAGTTGTTACCATTGTCGTGATTCATTTCATATCCATTTGTGTTAGTGGCTGAACGCATTCAGCATCACACTGTCCTGAATGTGGCCGCCCAGGTCAGGTCAGGTCAGGGGCCCCCACACTGTTACACCCTGGGTCAGGAGGGGCCCCCACACTGTTACACCCTGGGTCAGGTCAGGGGCCCCCACACTGTTACACCCTGGGTCAGGAGGGGCCCCCACACCGTCACACCCTGGGTCAGGAGGGGCCCCCACACCGTCACACCCTGGGTCAGGAGGGGCCCCCACACCGTCACACCCTGGGTCAGGAGGGGCCCCCACACCGTCACACCCTGGGTCAGGAGGGGCCCCCACACTGTCACACCCTGGGTCAGGAGGGGCCCCCACACCGTCACACCCGGGGTCAGGAGGGGCCCCCACACCGTCACACCCGGGGTCAGGAGGGGCCCCCACACTGTCACACCCTGGGTCAGGAGGGGCCCCCACACCGTCACACCCTGGGTCAGGAGGGGCCCCCACACCGTCACACCCTGGGTCAGGAGGGGCCCCCACACTGTTACACCCTGGGTCAGGTCAGGGGCCCCCACACTGTTACACCCTGGGTCAGGAGGGGCCCCCACACTGTTACACCCTGGGTCAGGTCAGGGGCCCCCACACTGTTACACCCTGGGTCAGGAGGGGCCCCCACACCGTCACACCCTGGGTCAGGAGGGGCCCCCACACCGTCACACCCTGGGTCAGGAGGGGCCCCCACACTGTTACACCCTGGGTCAGGTCAGGGGCCCCCACACTGTTACACCCTGGGTCAGGAGGGGCCCCCACACTGTTACACCCTGGGTCAGGAGGGGCCCCCACACTGTTACACCCTGGGTCAGGTCAGGGGCCCCCACACTGTTACACCCTGGGTCAGGAGGGGCCCCCACACTGTTACACCCTGGGTCAGGTCAGGGGCCCCCACACTGTTACACCCTGGGTCAGGTCAGGGGCCCCCACACCGTCACACCCTGGGTCAGGAGGGGCCCCCACACTGTCACACCCTGGGTCAGGTCAGGGAAAGGGGAGCCATGTTGGAACAAATCCAAAATAATTGGACAAGAATGTGGGAGAAACATGAAGCATTAGGGAAACATAAAGGATTACACTAGGAGAAATAGAGAGAAGACACATGGGAGAAGACAGGGATAAATCCAAGAGACCGGGGTAGAGATGAGGACAAAAGTACAAAATGCAATGGGAAGATAAAATGAAAAACAAATAGAGAGAGAGAGGCAGAGAGAGACAGAGAGAGAGAGAGAGAGACAGAGAGAGAGAGAGAGACACAGAGAGAGAGAGAGAGAGAGAGAGAGAGAGAGAGAGAGAGAGAGAGAGAGAGAGAGAGAGAGACAGAGAGAGAGAGAGAGAGAGAGAGAGAGAGAGAGACACATAGCAGCTGATGATGAATAGAAACCTGTCTGAAGCAAATAATAAAGCAAACGGATGCAGAGAACACAATGAGGGGCGGTGTTGACGAAGGCACACACACACACACACACACACACACACACACACACACACACACACACACTCACACTCACACTCACACACACACACACACACACACACACACACACACAAGCAGCAAATATCCAATGTGAAATACGACTAGTTCACCCTGGAGGCAAGGGCTTGCCAAACCACATTGCAGAGTGAGAGTGATTATGCTAGAAGAAAACTCCCATCACTGAGTCAAATTGAAGTTTCACCCCAAAAATGTGAAACAAACTGCCATGGCAGCATCGCCTGACGAGCTGGCAAAGCCACGAGGCGAGTGGTTTGATTGAGACATTTCTTGATAAGTAAAAGAGTTTGGAAAACTGTTGAGACAACCATGAAAGCCAATTTCCACAGACATTACCCCGGAACAGGGGAGGCGCTGAGCTAAGGCGTAATGTTCATCATTTATTTTAATTGTATTTATTCTATCATTTTATTTATTCATATCTAATTGAATTGATTAAAAAAAAAAAAAACGAATCTGCATCTGCGCTGCTCACACTGCGTCTGCGGACGCCACACATCGAACGACGCCAACGCACAACAGAGGGCGCTTCTGGAAGGAGGAGGCGGCGGAGCGGAGGCGGTAACAGAGAGCACCGGCGCTCCTGTTTAAAAGTGTGTGTGGTCAGCTCAGAGACCGCCACCCCCTGCACTGCTCAGCAGTAGTAGAGTGCACCCCCCCTGACACCGGGCCCTGGTGATGTCCCCCCCGTGTGACTGCCCCTGGTATGCTGTGATGTCACAAGCATGTGCTCCCCCCCTCGAGGTCTGTGTCGTACAGTGGATCAGGCTACACCCCCAGGGACACACCGGCCCAGGGATTATAAAGGCCGGGGGGTTCTGGGGGGTGGCCGGGGGGTTCTGGGTGGGGGGGGGGGGTGTGTGTGTGTGTGTGTGGGGGGGGGGGGGGGGTTCTGGGGATTGTAGAGGGTGTCTGGGGGGGTGTGGGGGTGTGGGGTAGCTGGGCGTGTGACAGGGCTGTGCTGAAAGGCTCAGGTGTCAACCTTGTGCTTTCTAATATTAAAGACACTTGGCCCCGTTTGCCAAGTGTGTGGTTGCATGTAAGAATGTGTGTGTGTGTGTGTGTGCGTGTGTGTGTGTGTGCGTGTGTGTGTGTGTGCGTGTGTGTGTGTGTGTGTGTGTGTGTAATTATAGGGTATTTATAGAGGCCTGTATTTTCCACTCCTTGTGCAGCACCACATCACGGGGGAGGGGCTGTGGGGGAATCACCTGACTCTAATGTCCTGACTTTAAAATGATGGATTTGTAATGACATAATGAGATCCTCAAACATAGTGATGGGTAGAAAGTGCTTTTTGAGGGTTTTGTTTCATTCGATTAGATCTGAAGAATGTTAAGCAAATACAATTATAAAATATGAATTAAAACATGAATGCAATGTCACTAGAAAAATATGAGTTACACAAAACAAGTCATAAAACCCCATTATGAATTCATAATTGAGGAAGTAGAAAAAATAGAATTTCTTATTGTCAGAGATCACTGTCTGTTAAGTCACTCTTTATCAATGAAAGACGTAACAAAATGGTGACTGAGCTAATGGCCCGATGATAAAAGCCCTTGCATTTGGAGTTGAATAATTGTTATAACCTGGGTGTCGTTGGCAACATTGTTGGTATCTCTGGGAGGATGACCGCTTAACGCCAAAGGAGTCACAAGAAAGAACATATGGACATCTTCGAGATGACCTCTTTCAGAAA
Organism: Micromesistius poutassou; assembly: GCF_964030765.1. Taxonomy (NCBI): domain Eukaryota; kingdom Metazoa; phylum Chordata; class Actinopteri; order Gadiformes; family Gadidae; genus Micromesistius; species Micromesistius poutassou. The sequence continues at coordinate 2,385,775 of NC_140278.1, forward strand.
AGGACATTTAAGAAGAAGCATGAAGTCCACATCCTAAAGCATGTAATGATGCTCCCATTCTCCACCTGTCCACACCAGGGGCAGAGCCACACCAGGAGCAGAGCCACACCAGGGGCAGAGCCACACCAGGGGCAGAGCCACACCAGGAGCAGAGCCAGCCGTCACCCATGAGTCTGGGACATTGCAGCCCACTCCCAGGCCCTCTCTGCTGGGGGAGTGCCTCTGTCCACCTCTCTGCTGGGCCCACACTCTCTATAGGTATGTGCAGACTCATCACAGCAGGTGCAGGCCAGTGTTGTGCATGAACTAGTTCAAAAGAACTAGTTCATTTTTCAGTTCATTTTTCTATGAACTTTGAACTGAACGTAACATATTTTTAACTAAAGAAGTTGAACTAGTTCAGATTTTGTGACATTCTGAATTGATGCTTAGGTCCAGATGATGTTTATTAAATAGAGTTACTGCCTTAGTTGTGATGAATGTAACAGGTGTACAAATAATATCCACAATAATCTTAAATTGTACTGATGGGCAGCAGGTAATGGAGAGGATTCATTTTAAAAGATAAGCACAGAATACTCACTCCAACAGTTTTTCTTCGGTTTCTAAAAAAAACTGTTAATGAACTGAACATGAACTAGTTCAAAACTGAATTGGTGAACTATGAACGTGAATTTATTTGTTTTCTTTTGTATGAACTGAACTTTGAACTAGTTCATGTGAAGTGTGAACTTCACAACACTGGTGCAGGCCTCCCTCGGGGACACCCACCGCTCTGGTAAAACCCGGACTCCAAACAAACACTTTGCCTCTCAGCTCAATCAAACAGAGAGAAAAGAAAAAACTTATATTTTCTTAACCTAGAAAATAACTTGAAACTGTGTTGACTGTGTCTGAATTGTGTTCCATTTTCTCTGATTTGTCACAGCTTTCAAGGACATATCTAATAACCCTGGTATCAAAGTTGAACTTTAAACCCCCCCTCCATTATCCTCTTAACCCATACATTTGCATAAAGTTTGCATGTTGCTTACTTGCTTTACTACTCAGGACATTCCTTCTATACTGTCAGGGCAAGCACTTCTGAGAGAGAGAGAGAGAGAGAGAGAGAGAGAGAGAGAGAGAGAGAGAGAGAGAGAGAGTGTGTGTGTGTGTGTGTGTGTGTGTGTGTGTGTGTGTGTGTGTGTGTGTGTGTGTGTCCGCGTGTGTCTGCAGGCATATCTGCGTCCCTGCGTGCATGTATGAGCATGTGTTTTAAAAATGCATGCATGCACACCCCTATAGGGGGGTCTCGAATGCCGGTTTCTGGCTTCAGACTGTTTCTGCAGCCTGAGGGGTGAGAGTGTGGACTGAAAACAACTAGCAGGAGCTGTAGTACTATTCAGCTCTTATGTCACATCACACTGTAGTCCCATCCTCACTTAGTGAAAAGGCAGACACTAACCCTAACCCTAATACTACCCCCCTCCCCTAGTAGTGTTGTGCAAGTTCACACTTCACATGAACAAGTTCAAAAGTTCATAAAATCTGAACTAGTTGAAGTTGAAGTTCTTTAGTTAGAAATATGTTATGTATAAGTTTAGTTCAAAGTTCATAGAAAAATGAACTTGTTCAATGAACTAGTTATTTTGAACTAGTTCATGCACAACACTGTCCCCCAGTCAATAGTCACTACCCACTGGTGTGAGAGGAATGACCTTGCACACATGATAACTTAATGAATTGTGTCAAATAAACTTGCTTGGTAAATCAATTGGCTTGGTATTTTTCTTTCACTAATAGGTTATCGGGTGTTTCACTTTCAAATCTGTCCATGCACATTTCTCAGAGTGACCTAACTAGCCCTCAGACCTTCATAAAGAACTCATAAACTAACTGCTCTAGATTATGACAATAAAAGGCAAATTTATATCGAGAAGTTTTATCAAAATGTAAAATTTGTTTGTTTTTCAGCAATAGCAGCGTCCATATCAACACCACATCAATGGCAACATATACACACTATAAGAACTACACACATTTTCCATCTAGTTTCGACTGGCTTTTTGGATTGTCGTTGCCGTTAAAATAGCATTTATAACCGTTTACTACTTTAACGGCACCAAATGACCCAGAATGTAAGAAAACCCCACTTTTTCAGACACATTTCCAGGAAAAAAGTGCTCGTCTTAATAGTGTTATATTCAGGTCAATACAGTTTTCTAACATTTTTCTGGTGAGACCCAAAAGAATATTCGTAATAACATACAAACTAAACGTTTACAATCACTGAAAGAAGATAATGACAATCAAATGCATATTTCTCGCTTGAAATGTTCGAAAACCCCATTTTTATGCAGAATATTAAATATTGCATTTAGGATTTTTTTCAGTAGGATACTTTCAAAATGGAGTTTACTCTGGCTGGGTTCTCTAAATGGCCTACCCTACCTTTAATACCCCCCCCCCACATACACTCCTTCTTTATTTTCCTCATTACCTTCCTCCCTCCTTATTCACATATTTCCTTCCCTTCCTTCCTCCCTTCTCCCATAACACCTGCGCCGCCTCTCTTCCCCTCCGTGTTCCTGCGTTGCTACATAATAAATGAGTGATGTAGAGAACAGGTACAACCTAGGAAAGACAAACACACACACACACACACACTCCCCCCCACCACCGTCCCACACACACACACACACACACACACACACACACACACACACACCAAACA
>NC_140278.1:2388687-2441187 GCF_964030765.1 Micromesistius poutassou
ACACACACACACACACACACACACACACACACACACACACACACACACACACACACACACACACACACACACACACACACACACACACACTGTGGTCACATTAGCATCTTATGCTGTGACCACTGGGCTTTTGAGAGCCCTCCTCTCCAGGGCCTCAGCCCCTCTGCTTATTGAGCCACTAATTGTTTATGCATGAATAATATGTAGCGCTTCAGTCATGCTAATGAGTCGGGTGAAGGCTGGTGCTGGGATCACTTCCATGCACTCGACTCTAATCCCTCCTGTCTGGGGACGCACGGCGTTTAGCCACAAGGAGGCTGCACTGGATTCCTTCTCATTGAATTTGTTTCTGTCTGTTTAACCCTCCGCTGGCCGGGGCTTAGCCCCGCCAAGAGCTCCGGGGGGAGTGGAAGCAGCAGGCCAGAGCCACAGCAGGCAGCACACAGCACACAGCAGTCTGTTGCCCGGTTGGATCTCCTGTATTCTGCTCCATGAGTCCCTCGACTCTTACCCTCTGTTGTCCCTTTTCTATCTGGTTTTGATTACCAGTGTGTGTGTGTGTGTTTTTTTGTGTGTGTGTGTGTGTGCGTGCGTAGCCCTGCACGCAGCCTCGCTGTCGGGCCACGTGGGGCACCGTGCGCCTGCTGCTGGAGAAGGGCGCCATGGTGGACTCTCTGGACGTCATGAAGCACACGCCGCTGTTCCGCGCCTGTGAGATGGGCCAGAGAGACGTCATCCTCACTCTCATCAAGGGTAGGCCCCGCCCCCCCGCGCGCGCGCCACGCAGCTCACCCGACGGAGCTCTGCGTTTTTTTTTGTCCGTGGGGGGGGGGGGGGGGGGGGGGGTGAACGAGGACTCATGATGCTTTCGCCCCCGCGGGGAACAGGCTGCGCGCGCGTGGACCTGGTGGACGTGGACGGCCACACGGCCCTCCACTGGGCCGCGCTGGGCGGGAACGCCGAGGTGTGCCAGGTGCTGATGGAGAACGGGATCAGTCCCAACGTGCAGGTGACAGAGACACACACACACACGCGCTGCACGCACGCACACACAAACACATGCATACACGTAGAATTCATCAGGGAATAAAAACACATGCAGAACGATGTACGGCAGACACGGACACACACACAGCCGTTGTGCACGTTGCGTGTGACCCAGTGGTCGCCCAGCGCCTGTCCGTGGTTGTGAGAGGGTTTGTGTGTGCGGTGACTAGGACCAGGCAGGCCGCACTCCTCTGCAGTGCGCCGCGTACGGAGGCTACATCACCTGCATGGCGGTCCTCATGGAGAACAACGCTGACCCCAACATCCAGGACAAGGAGGTACCGTTACCCTCCAGAGGAGGACGGGACGGGGGGGGGTGGGGGTGAGGGCTGCTGGGTGATGTGCAGGACGTATCAAGGGAGTTTTGTGTGTGTGTGTGTGTTTGTGTGTCATCAGGGGAGGACTGCCCTCCACTGGTCCTGCAACAATGGCTACCTGGACGCTGTCAAGCTGCTCCTGGGGTACAAAGCCTTCCCCAACCACATGGAGCACACGGAGGAGAGGTGAGGGCTGGGAGGGAAGACCACCACGGCACGCACACACAGGGGGGGACCCGGTAGCCAACAATCGAGTTGATTTCTCAAGGCCTTCACGGCCTGTGTATGGAAAGGGGCGTCAGAGTCGCACGACGTTAGAAAACATTAGAAAACATTCCTCAACCCTCAGCCCCGAAACAGGAAAAGGATAGGCATAAAGGAGACATACATAGGGTCTTATCTGTATGTGGAAACTGCCTGAGGGAGCATAGGGGAGCATAAGCTCACATGTATGTGCATGTGTAACACTTACCAACACCTGCATGCAAATGATCTCTGGTGTCTATGCGTGGGTGTATGGATGTGTGTGTCTGTCCCTCCCTGTCTGCCTCTCTGTCTGACTGGTGCATTTGTGTGTGTGTGTGTGTGTGTGTGTGTTTGTATGTGTTTGTGTCTGCACATGTATGTGTGTGTGTGTGTGTGTGTGTGTGGGGGGGGGGGGGGGGGTCTGCATGTATGTGTGTGTGTGTGTGTGTGTGTGTGTGTGTGTGTGTGTGTGTGTGTGTATGTGTTTGTGTCTGCATGTGTGTGTGTGTGCGTGCGTGTTTGCGCGTGTTTGCGCGTGTGTGCGTGCGTGCTTGCATGCGTGCGTGCATGCGTGTGTCGCGTGTGTGCGTGTGTGCGCGGCAGGTACACGCCGCTGGACTACGCCCTGCTGGGGGAGCACAGCGAGGTGACTCAGTTCATGCTGGAGCACGGCGCCCTGTCCATCGCCGCCATCCAGGACATCGCCGCCGCCTCCATCCAGGCGGTGTACAAGGGCTACACGGTGCGCAAGGCCTTCAGGGAGAGGAAGCAGCTGTTCATGAGGCACGAGCAGCTCCGCAAGGACGCCGCCAAGTGAGGGAGCGAGGGCACACGCGCGCACGCGCACACACGCACACGCACACACGCACACACGCATACGCACACACACACTCAAATCCCCCCGCAGCACAACGCACATCTGCATATAGCATTTCCATATCCGTGTGCCTGGACACACAAGGAGGTTTTTTTCTCCCACCTAGGCAAACACTGGCGCCTTTTGTTCAAAGTTTCCACCCACCCTCGTGCTCTCTCTCCCTTTCTCTCTCTGTCTCTCTCTCTCTCTCTCTCTCTCTGTGTCTCTCTGTCTCTCTCTCTCTCTCGCTCTCTCTCTCTCTCTGTGTCTCTCTGTCTCTCTCTCTCTCTGTGTCTCTCTGTCTCTCTGTCTCGCTCTCTCTCTGTGTCTCTCTGTCTCTCTCTCTCTCTCTCTCTGTGCCTCTCTGTCTCTCTCTCTCTCCCGGCGATTAGTGTCACTTACTTGCAAAACAAATTGACTATTGACAATTAAAGGCATTGTGTGTGTGTGTCCCCCCCGCGGAGTCCCCCCCTCCCCCCGTATCTGTCTTACTTTGTGTCATCCTGGCAAACACATGCGTCTTCCCCCCGGCCGGTCCCTCGGCCCGGCTGTCCTCTTTGTCATTTGCTCACGGCGTCACCTTTAACGCCGTCGCCGGCGCTGCGTCATTCGTACGAAGTAAGGCTTCAGAATTTCACCTTTTTTTTTTTAATCCTTTTTATTTTTTTCTTTCTTAAGTAGTAAATGTCATATGTCTGGGAGATGACCTCCACGTGGGTTCTTTTCGTCTGGCTGACGGCCGCCCCGCTCATCTGAACCACTTACAGTGAAGTTGTCGTTAACGAGCGGGTGAGCTTTGTGCGTCTTGCTCATGGACGCCTCGGGTGGTTCTGGAGGCGCGTCAAGCCTGCACGGAGACACACATACACGTCTTACACACATGTCTTACACACATACACACATACAGCCGAGGAGGAGAAAGCAGTTGCTAAGCCTTTTAGATTGAGCAGAAATACGTATTAATGTACAGTTAGTAATTCAGTTTACCAAGGGGCTGTATTTAAAGCTACAAAAAGAATACAAATCAAATAACAAGGCTCAAGACAACCAGAGCGGCCTGCTTGCTTGCGTTGTTCCAGCCCAATGTGGTTCAAAGGAAAGCAAAGACATATTCTAATCTGAGAAAAGTCTTTGTGTTCATTTTTTAACTTCCTCATTGAGTCCATTTCTGATCAAACACAGCTTTGATGGCTCTTGTTTTTTCATTTGGCAGACTGTGGCTCATTAACTGAAACTCACGCCCTGAGTGCTGAGTGCTGAAAGGCTTTCAAAGGGATCCAGGCCAGACTGGCAGCGAGGAACCCCATAGTAACTCGCAAGATCAAGATAGTTTCAAAAGGCTCGACTATCCTGCAGCTAATTAAACACAAACCATCCACAACCGTCCTGGATCCGTCCACTAGCGGCCGCCGTTCTAGTGCTCACGTTACAGTGCAGTCTCCACCTTCAGGTCCACTCGATGTACGTGTCGTTGGAGCGGGATCAACCAGGGGGCCACTACACACCACAAATATAGTCCAGAATTATTCTTATAGTCCAACCTGTGTGTGTGTGTGTGTGTGTGTGTATGCGTGCGTGCGTGCGTGCGTGTGTGTGTGTGTGTGCGTGTGCGCGTGCGTGCGTAGGAAGCGGGAGGAGGAGCAGCGGCGGCGGGAGGTGCAGCAGCAGAGCCCCGTGGCCCTCGCCGAGGCGGGCCAGACGCCGGCAGAGCGAGGGGAGCCTCAGCGCCAGGCCCTGGCCCTCAGGATGAACGGCCTGGCCCTGCACGGGCCCCCCGCGCCGGAGCCCAGGAAGGCCTCCAAAGCAGAACGCCTCAAGGCCAAAGAAGAGCTCCGCAAGCACAAAGGTGACAGGACGTGTGACCACGGCTTTCCATGGCGAGGTGTCTTTGCGTCAGCGCAGTGAAAAGTGATGGCGTAGTGGAGCACTGAGATCAGTGACACGTTCATGGGGATTATCCTGCTGCAAGGAGAGCGCCCTGGTCTTCAGCAATGGCGCGTGTAGGTGCCTCCCCAGAACGTCGGTCTGCAGAGGACTTCTTTGACCTCAGCCTGCCAAAGAAATGGATTCTTTTTGAAGCACGCTGCCTGCTTGCAGTCCAATACCTTACACACCATGTCGGCGTGCTTTAGCTCATGTACGGTGTGTGTAACAGAGCCCCGCACTAACCCCCTCCTCTCCTCACAGCAGCACACACGAGGAGCCGGGGCTCTAGGAGGAGCAGGGAGACGGAGTCACATGACGTCCCCGGCGTTCGTTCCTCCAAGCTGGAGGACCGCTCCCCCTCCGCGAGATGCAGGAGGCTGCCCAGCCCCAACCCCCACCCCCACCCCCCGACCACAGCGACTGCCGCGGCCACAAGGCTGCCCTCGCCCGCCCCCCGGCCCCGTGCGGCCGGGGCCCCGTCGCCGGGCCCCAGAGAGGCTCCGGGTTCGGCGGGCCGCGCGGCCCTCCGCGGGCCGGACACAGAAACCCCGCCCCCCCGGGCCGGGGCCCAGAGCCAGGAGCGGGGCCCCGAGGGCCGGGCCCCTTCAGCCAGGTGTCGCTCCGCCCCCGACCGCAGAGCCCCGTCGGGCGGGACGCAGCAGGCCCCCCCGCACGCGCCCCTCCCCCCCGCGCGCACACCCAGGGAGCGCGACGCACAGCAGGGGGCCAGGAACGAGGCTGCAGGCACCATCCAGAGGGCCTGGAGGAGGTGTGTGTGTGCGTGTGTGTGTGTGTGTGTGCGTGTGTGTGTGTGCGTGTGTGTGTGTGTGCGTGCCTGCGTGCGTGCGTTGTGTGTTTTAAATTACTGGCAGTAACACCTGCCATGGGAGTCTTTACCGTCCACCGACGTGGAGCGTTACATAAGGCACGCGTAGCTCCATACGTCATACTCACCGCCCGCTGCCACGCCCCCGCAGGCGCCCGCACCACCAAACTGGGGGTGTAAACTGGAGGGCTCCCTCTGCTTCAACCAGAGGCTGGAGGGGAGCGGTGGTGCTGTGATAGCGTCCCCTCCAGCAGGGGGCTCTCCGTTAGTGCTTCTATGAGCACGCTCATGTGGTTCGCCGCGGGTCCTCTTGTAACCGCTCTGATCGGTTCAGATGTTCCGTTCACCAGTAACACGCGTACCCTCCTCCCGTGTGTCTGTCGCAGGTTCAGAGCGAGAGAGCGCCCACGGGAGGGCGGGCCCTTGGAGTGGGCGGAGTCAACGAATTCAAGCCACTCCCCTAACAGGAAGAAGACTGAATTAAGGGCGCAATCCGCTAAGTTAACAGCTAGTAAGAACTCAGTGCTGCAAAGCATCTATGGTAAGACTATTTAAGACTATTTAAGACTATTTGAGACTATTTGCATATTAGCATTTTTTTTTTCAGATCATTCATTTTCACAAGGTGAATACAAAATGAATACGAAATACATTTTTCTGAATTTACAACCATGATCCAAGCACACGGCACGAGTATAAGGATGCTAACAGCCACATACCACAAGATGTGTTTGTGTGTGAGTGTGTGTGCGTGTGTGCGTGTGTGTCTAATAACCACTTGGTTTCACCTCACCTCACCGACAGCCCTGACCTTCAGCACACATCACCAGGTGATGACGGGAGAATGGGCAGAAACCACACACACACATGCACACACACATACACACACACACACACACACACACACACACACACACACACACACAGTCAGGCCCACGTCCGCCTACCATTCTCACCCAACAGACCCCTACCTTCTAACGCCGTAGCCCACCCATCCTCCTCAGCGTCTCGCTCCTATCCATCTCTCTCCCTCTCTCTCTCTCTCACTCTCCCTCTCTCCCTCTCTCTCTTTCTCTCTCCCTCTCTCTCTTTCTCTCTCTCTCCCTCTCTCTCTTTCTCTCTCTTTCTCTCTCTCTCTCTTTCTCTCTCTTTCTCTCTCTCTCTCTCTCTCTCTCTCTCCCTCTCTCTCTCTCTCTCTCTCTCTCTCTCCCTCTCTCCTCCTTGAGTCTGACAGTCCTGGCTCTGTGAAAAGTTCAGAGCTGTCAGGGGGAATGTCAGGCGACTGCATTGAGCTATCTGCAGAACACACACGCGCACACGCGCAAACGCCATATGGAGCCACACACACATTTACCAAACATATTCTCGCTCGCTCTCTTTTTTTTCGGTGTCTAGGTGTGTAGGTAGAGGGGGTTTTTGCAGGCAATTGTGGCAGGGAATGGATTAAAATTCAATTCAATGAGACTATTTTTTGACTTATTTCATTATAAACGTATCTCGGGGCCCTTTGATGCCTTCAGTCCCTGAAAGCAACAGAGTCCAGTGCGTCAGCCCAGAGCTGGTGCTGTGTGTGTACTAGGAGCAGCCTGTTCATCAGGGTGGCTGGTAGCCTGGGAACCAGACGGCTCCGCAGGCTCATGTTTGATTTGCTCTGGCAGTCCTGAGCCGCGCTCAGACACACATCCAGCAGACGAGGTCCCATACTCCGCTGGCATGACGCTAGCTGGACGGGATACTTCCTCTTTAGGAAGAACAAACTACTGCACTAAAGTGTTTATTCTTTCATGAGGAAGATGTTTTCGCCTTTTTTCCCCGACATAGTTGACAAGTTGAGCTCATGATTGGTTTTAGGTCCGGTTTGGTCCAGAGGTATTTTTGGTCTGCGGCCGTTCCCTGTGGATGAACTGAATGAATCCCGCCGTCACCATTGTTCCCTTGAGCAAGGCACTTAACCCCAGTCTGCTCTAGGGGAGACTGGCCCTGAAACAATGGATCGTTGTAAGTCACTTTGGATAAAGCGCCTGCTAAATGCAAAAAAATTTAAATTAAATTAACTGAGCTGTTCCAGAATAATATGCGTTTGCAAATTGGTCCGTCGATGTCTGATTGGTTGGAACCAATCAGCGTCCTCTGAGGAATTGGCACAGGATCACCGATCACGTAGATACTCTGTTGGTGATTGACAGATGGTTCATCCAATTACCTGCCAATTATTTTCCAAACAATTTGTGAGTAGGACTTCCCAAATAGTTTTGTGTAACACTCGATGGCACTTTCATTCCTGGTGTGAAAAAGCGATGGAGACACCACCCTTTAAACACTTAGGCCCCAGCGAGAATTGAACTCACGACCCCTGGTTTACAAGACCAGTGCTCTAACCACTGAGCTATGGAGCCGTGCCTGTAGGTGAATCTAGCAGAGCGTCACAAGAAAGGCATACACACCCAGGACAGTCGCTGGCACCACACCCAACGGTGTGCTGACTGAAGGTGCCAGACCTGTTGACAAGCCTAGTGTTTGTAGAAAGTAACCACGAGAGTATCAACTTGGAATCCTTTTCTCCTGAATACACATTTACATATAAGATAAAAATTATAAAATGACATAGTGCCTTTTGTACAAAATTGCAATACAAGGTGCTTAACAATATAATGAAAATAAACATAAATGAATAAATAAAAGGGATTAAGAGAGAGCTGAATTAAATAGGTATGTTTTAGGTTTCATTTAAAGGTGTTCACAGACGGTGACGTCCTGGGCTCCTCCGACGGGCTGGTCCAGAGGCCCCTCCCATAGGCCCTGAGTGACCTGTAGGGAGCCTCAGGAGAACATTTAAATGATAGTGTCTAGTCACTCAAAGAAGGGTTCTGGGTTTGATTCCCAACGCACCCTACCTGTAGGCGTCCTTGAGCAATACGCCCGCCACCCCTCTCTGCTTAATGACGTTATCTGACACCTCATCGTCATCCTCATCCGCTCATCCGGGGTGGGGTCGAGGGGGCAGCAGCTCAAGCATCATCTGACACCCCCTGAAGTAAATACTGAGGACGTTTACCATCTCGTTTTCAGGAAACTCCATGGCCAGACGGGGGCGCTCCCTCAGAAGCGCCCAATCACAGATGCTCCTGGACCTGTCTCTGCGCACCGGGAGTCAGCGTAGGCATCACACACACACACACACACACACACACACACACACACACAGCATTCTAAGCCACCACAGCCGCTGGACGTAGTTGTTTTGTGTCCCACAGTGAGCGGGATAGACTGCGTCCACCTGGGGGACTCCCTGAGCCAGGCCACCCAGTACTCGTACCACCTGAGACCCCAGAGCTCTGGACAGGCGTCCAGGGGTCGGGGGAAGTATTGAGACCGCTGCACACCAGAGCTGTCCAACGACAGGCGTCTGTGACGTCTCCCGGTACACAGAGCGGTCTGGAGGACGTTTGGAACCGGCGGAGGAAAACGGCCCATATTTGCCACATTGACTGCCTCACAATAGTCTCATAAATATTCAATCCTTAATAACTTCTTAATGAGATAAAAAAAAAAAAAAACAAGTCACACAGGACCCAGGAGATGACCTGTGTGGCGTTGGCTTTGGATTGCCAGAGTTAAATGACTCTTCTACCCTCTACCCGTCGGGTCATTCTGCACCCAATCAAGGTGAACCGCACACCCTGCCTGGGTTTCACAAACAGGGGGTCATGGCTGAGGCTTGTCACGCACACACACACACACACACACACTTCCTTCTATAGCTGTACTGGGGAGGGGTACAATAACAGTGTTTTGTAAAAAATAAAAAAGGAATGTGCATGACATCAGACTGATGACCTCACGGGCGGGGTTAATTTGACAGTTGTTGTGTGTAAAAGATAACCTTTAATCCATTGTGGAAGGAAAACAGAATAGTGCGCACACACACACACACACACAGGAATAACCTTTCTGTTGAGGAGAGTGAGACAGTCAATCAGCAGCCAGTCATACAGCCTGCCCACCTGCAGCCCGACGCGTGGAACGCATCAGGCTGCGCTCTCATTGCCATCGTTGCCAATTGGCGTTTGCATCTTGCACAAACTAACTCTTAACTTGTACTTCAATTGTCACTTGTCTTATAAGTATATACCTCAAAATGTGTCTTTTTTTCGTGTATGTTAAAGGTTACGCAAAAAAATAAACAAACTGAAAACGCTTTCTTTTTCCTTTTCATTTATTTTTAGAAAATGCAGACAGAGAAGCCAACATACAGCATGACAATGTTGCGTTTTACAAATGCAAAAACAAGAACGATCTAAAAAGTCCAAACATGGTTTTGAAAAAAGCAATACTTTTTTTAAATCCTTGTCACAAGAAGAATCCCACCGTCTGTTTCTAAACTTTTCCCTTGCGTTGCGTTTGAAGCGCGGTCACTTGAAGAGCCAGGGCGATGGTGCAGGGGCGCAGGGCGGGGGTCTGGTCCTGGCGGGTCAGTACATGTCTCTCAGCCCCAGGCTCCCGCGGTGAGCGGTGGAGGCGTGAGCCATGGTGACGCTGTAGCAGTACAGCAGGTCCGTCAGCCACTGCTCCCTGGTCTCCCCGTGAGCGTACCTCTGGAAGACAGCAGCACAGGGGTCAGACAGGTCTAACCCTACCTCTGGAAGACCACAGCACAGGGGTCAGACAGGTCTAACCCTACCTCTGGAAGACCACAGCACAGGGGTCAGACAGGTCTAACCCTACCTCTGGAAGACCACAGCACAGGGGTCAGACAGGTCTAACCCTACCTCTGGAAGACCACAGCACAGGGGTCAGACAGGTCTAACCCTACCTCTGGAAGACCACAGCACAGGGGTCAGACAGGTCTAACCCTACCTCTGGAAGACCACAGCACAGGGGTCAGACAGGTCTAACCCTACCTCTGGAAGACAGCAGCACAGGGGTCAGACAGGTCTAACCCTACCTCTGGAAGACAGCAGCACAGGGGTCAGACAGGTCTAACCCTACCTCTGGAAGACCACAGCACAGGGGTCAGACAGGTCTAACCCTACCTCTGGAAGACCACAGCACAGGGGTCAGACAGGTCTAACCCTACCTCTGGAAGACAGCAGCACAGGGGTCAGACAGGTCTAACCCTACCTCTGGAAGACAGCAGCACAGGGGTCAGACAGGTCTAACCCTACCTCTGGAAGACCACAGCACAGGGGTCAGACACAAACCACAGCTACACCACACAGGTCAAACACACAGCTACAAGTGCAGCTATTCACAACCACACAGGTCAAACAAGTCCAGCTATTCCAATCAAGTTCATCAACTATCAATTCAAACTTTTCGTCGTTTTCATGCAGAACAGGGTAAAGTGCTCAGCCAGGGAAGCAGCAAGAAAAAAAGAAACAAGTCAAAAACAACAAACTACAAATCAACAAAAACCGATGCCTAAACAGAAAGGTAGACTCAAACCAAGAAGACGACAAGCGCAGCGGTCAGACGGCGGTTCAACGGCAGAGGCGTGTGTGGGGGTCTCCTGGTTTTACCGTCAGCTCCTGGATGATGTGCTGCAGCAGGGCGGTGTTGGCCAGCAGGTGGCTGCGGAGCGGCGCGTGCTGCAGCAGCATGGACAGGACGTGGCCCAGCTGCGGCAGCTCCTCCTCACACAGGTCCCCGACCCGCAGCGCCTGCAGGACGGCGCGGAGCAGCCGCGGCACGTTGGCCAGCGCCGACACGCACGCGCTCCAGATCGCCTCCCTGCAGAGGAAGGGACGACGCACACACACACACACACACGAGGGTGGAGAGGATCACGTGACAGGTGGGGGGGGGGAAAATGATGACATCAGGCCCCAGCGAGATTTGAACTCGCGACCCCTGGTTTACAAGACCAGTGCTCTAACCACTGAGCTATGGCGCCGTGCGTACGCGGCCGGCGACACCATTCGACAATAAGGCACGCCTCAACGTGATCTGGACGCCATGGACTGGTTGCTGTTGTCAGTGGATCGTTTAATGCGATTCAGCCACATCGGTTTCCAAATGTATGTACGTATGTATGACACTCACTTAGTGTCCAATACTCACAATGGACCAACAGATTAACGAGATGCTTTATGCTATGGAATCTCCTGCTGTTTGAATCAACAACGTTGTTTTCAAAATATGTCATATTTGTAAGTCTGTGCCCTTCTACAACCACACTCTCTCACTGTGATTAATTCATCAGTTCCACTGATGAAAACATGCATAATAAAAACATATCAACAGTTCTCCAGGGAAGGCCCAAGGCTGCCCCCTACAGGCCATCGTTAAAAAGGGGTCAGGAGAGCGGAGGCAGCCGCCCCGGGTCTACAGGAGGTCCACGCGTCTACCCAGGACCAAGGCCCACCTCTTGTGCGTGGTCTGTGAGGGCGCCTCCTGCTGGAGGCTGACGAGCAGCGCCAGCAGGCTGAGGCAGCACTGGGCCAGGAAGTGCAGCATGGGCTCACTGGGCAGCACGGACAGCTCCAGGAGCCGCGACACGGCCCGGAGCAGCCCCGCCGCCAGGCTGTCAGGAACCACCCCCAGCTTACCCTGAGACACACACACACACACAGGGCCACACGCACACACAGAGACACAGACACAGACACAGACACAGACACACACACACACACACACACACACACACACACACACACACACACACACACACACACACACACACACACACACACACACACACACACACACACACACAGTTAATTTTGATATCGTCTCATCAGAGAAAAATGCCGAGTTTGAAATTTGAATTGATGCGTTTCTTTCTTGATGCTGATCTCTCCCTACCAGGTGTTTGCAGATGGCATTCTGCAGAATGTCAAAGCATTGCGACTGTGATCCGAGCGTCTCGAGACAATGGCAGACCTCCTGGGAACGAAGAGAAGAAAGAGCATGGTTATCTGGCATCACTGCACACCGACTACATTTAAAGTGCATTACTGATCATCACACTCGCCGATACCCATTTCTGACATCTTCATTGATGTGCTTTCTGATTAAAATGTACGCCAATAAATAAACAAGCGTGAGGAATTTGTTCCGTGGTGTTTTAGACTCGCTGAAGACTTCAGGGGTTGGAGGTGAGACAGGAGGTGTACAGGGGTAACCACATAAACCAGACCCCCCCCCCCCTTCTCCTCTTTCATTTCAAAATCCACAATTCTCATTAGATTTATCAAATTTAAATGTGCGTGCGCGTGCGTGTGCATGCGTGTGCGTATGCGCGCGTGTGTGTGTGTGTGTGTGCGTGCGACCTGTGCACCTGTTGGCATTCTCCCCACCATAAAAAACAATCCTGTCTCATTAGTTCACATCCGAGCCGACACAGTCCATCCCTCAATACTGTCCCCTCCGTCTGCCCCCTAACTCCCCCCCCCTCCCCCCCCTCCCCCCCCCGCCTCCCTGCCAATCACCTGTGATTGGCTCAGACAGGGAGATGAGAGGGGCGGAATCTGAGGCCTTAATTGAGGAGCTAAATTAGTGATTACAGTCAGCACCTCAGACACGTGCGCGCGCCGGCCCCCCGGGCGCGGTTACGTTAACACTACATGTGTTAGCAGGAAATGTCACTTCAATCACGCTATGGGCTCTCATTAGCATTCCTGCGTCTCTCCCCCTTCATGCCCGATAACCACGCATCTCCCAACCTGTGCCACGCGATAAAGGTTCCCCTCTCGGGCCGGTGTGTGTGTGTGTGTGTGTGTGTGTGTGAGAGAGTGAGAGAGTGTGTGTGTGTCCGTCCAGAGGGCTACTGGAAGACTTGAGCTGAGGCCAGAATATCAACACTTTCCGTACACCAGCTTAAAGTCTCCTTCACGTGCACCTCCCCCCGTTGGACCACCGCCTGGTGAGGAGGGGCGGTCACCCGGGAGTTTGGCGATTGCTCTTCTGGGGATAAACGCGAGCCGGGCGGACGCACCTCGACCACGTCCCAGTGGTGTGTGAACTGCTCCAGGAGGGTGGGGTAGAGGCTGAGGGGGGACAGCGGAGAGGGCGGGATGGCGCTGTCGTCG
This sequence comes from Micromesistius poutassou, assembly GCF_964030765.1. Lineage (NCBI taxonomy): Eukaryota > Metazoa > Chordata > Actinopteri > Gadiformes > Gadidae > Micromesistius > Micromesistius poutassou. The sequence continues at coordinate 2,401,936 of NC_140278.1, forward strand.
GGGCCGTCCTGCAGCGAGGCCAGGTCCTCCGAGGAGAAGCCCGTCAGCGTGGAGAAGAGGAAGCTGATGTAGTCCACGTCCTGCAGAGCGGCGTCCTGGCTGCCCGTGTTCCAGCCACTCAGAGAGGACCTGGAGGACGACACGCGCGACCTGCAGTTGACTCGTCATCGTCATGGTTATGAATTGCATTAGCACCACCCTTTACTAACTCAGGGTGCACTGTATACCACGTAATCAAATGAGTTTCCAGTCAAAGGGCGTCAGCTTTGAACTTGACCACTTTTTACTATTCACCAGGGGCCGTATTCACAAAGAATCTTAGGGCTAAAAGTAGGTCATAAGTGGCGAATTTAGGAGTAACTCCTAAAAATAATGGGCGTGTCAGTCTTAAATTTGGGACTCCTAACTTTTTTCACTAAGAGCAATTCACCTAAAATATAAGTATTTTAGGCCTAAAAGTAGCACCTAAGTCTAGGAGAGCTTAAAAGTCCTCGAGAGGACTCCTAACTCAGTAAGACCTATTCACAAAGAATCAGAAAATGGCTGCAATGTGACCGAATGCTTTGGAGACAATGGAGGACAGCCAATTGATAAGGCGATATAGGCAAAATCGTGAGGGTATCAAACTTGTGGTTGAATTAGTGAATAACACTCCGATATTTAGCAACAGGGAAAATGCAACTTTGCAATGACAGCGATTTAGGAATATCACAACCATCAGTGATGGTTAAAACACACGGGGGCAATGTTACAAATGTAGGCCTACCTTAAATCATCCTTAATTATTTAATATATAAATATAAATAAATCACTTAAACCATCATTATTTGTCTCATGTAGGCCTATTAATAGTAATACAACACTTTAATCATCATTATTTTTTTCAAATAAAAATAAATGGTTTGAAGTAAAAAATAATAGGCCTATAACTACTCTTACTTATGATTACTATCTAATAATTTATTGTAAGATCATTTTTTGTATTGAGTTTATAATCTGCTCAGTAAGGAGTCGGGAGTCGGACCAGTTGGGCTTTCGCTTGCGTTTCACGTTGTCTTCTCCTTCATTCATCATGATAGGAGGACTTGAACGGCGGTATGGGCTGATATTTAAAGTGTTTAGTGGCGTAGCCACGGGTGTGCCTGGGACACCCAAGCGTGGTCCTGGCACACCTAAATATTTTCAGAATGAATTCATTACAACGATTTCTTTCAATTGAAAGCAAAATGTTGACAGAGCGCGGTGAGCGGTGCGCGTTGCACTAGGACTGCGTAGTGACCGGTCTAGGTCCACGCATTCGCTACCACAGAAGCGGAGCTGTGAAGGAAACCCCCCTATTGGATTTTGTGATTATATCCAAACATTTCATTCCCCCATGTAGGCCTACAGCGTGGAGTGATTTAGTGGAGAGCCAGGGCTGCTTTCAGGATGGTCGTATCGATCGCTCCGGACCCTGGCTTCCACTGGACACTTACAGCAGTTATTCTAACAGCGTTCCGGTAAATCACAGTGAACTTGAGGCCACCCAAACTCTCACAGGCGCACCTTAATTACAATCTCTGGCTACGCCCAAACTTTAAGTGCTGGAAATATGCTCATTGGATAATAGTTTGCAGGGTGCTTTTAATTACTTCCTTGAGATAATGCAATTTACGTATTTTTATTGTTTGCTTTGGCTCTCTTTTTAACGTGCATACAACGTCATTATCGTGGTCTACACAAACTTGTCATTGTGCGTGTATTCTGCTAACTGCACTGTCCATAACTGTTTGATAGGACTTCATTTGTAGCCTAGGCTATTTCCTTATTTTTCGTTGATTTAGTGGGCTCGTTTGTGGGAAGTTGCGAATGAGTTTCACGGAGACCGCCGGCACTCAACAGCCAATCACTGTACTGACCGCTTCAAAACTCGTGCACGAGAATCGACGTAAGGGGGCGTTAGGGGGCGTTACTCTTAGTTCACTCTTAGTGATTTATCCTTAGTATGAGTAGGTCTCAGCGGCTTTGTCAATTACTTTTAAGAAAAAAACTCCTCCGTAAAATGTTTTAGCGCGAGTTAGGAGCACTCCTAGCGGTAAGATAAAAAGCTTTGTGAATACGGCCCCAGGTTTATTGCTAAATGGAAATTAATTAATAAATCGTGATTAAACTGCACTATTGTATGGTCTGCATTCCTTTAACACATTATTTCTCCATCTCATTCCAGCATCCAAGATGGTTTTTCCCCCTGTATTGCCAAGTTGTCCCAAAACGACTCGAGTCACGTCTGCAGTCTCCATGTAGTCTGTAGACGACGTGTGCGTCCGCCATAAAGTATACTCCTCTAGACCAGCCGGAGGGGAAATGTGCAAGAAGAGGAAATGTGTGTGTGACCAGCAGTGTCTGCTGCTCCGGCCCGCGGGCCGGGATGGAACCGGCCGTTATCTCAGCGCTCCGAGAGGAGGCCGCATTCCAATCAACCAAAGAGCTCTTTGTACTTCACCACACACACACACACACACACACACACACACACACACACACACACACACACACACACACACACACACACACACACACACACACACACACACACACACACACACACACACACACGTCTCAAATGTTTTTGTCATTGATTATGTCTCCTAATCAGAACCCGTCGAGGGGAACATACTAGATTCAGAGCGGGGGGGGGGGGGGGGCAAACCCCAACGCCGCTCCCCTATGGCTCTACTGCGGCCCTTCAGCAAACCTGGGAGCGTCTCCTTCCCTCCGTCCGTCTGTCTGTCTGTCTGTCTGTCTGTCTGTCTGGGCTTCTCTTTTGTGTAATTGCTTGATTCTATTAGCGGGCCACATTCCACTACCGTGGGCCGTCTCCTCTGTAACCAGGAGTCCCTGGTGTGTTCTCCCCTCCGTACTCCCGACACCCCCCTGTAAAGAGCTGGGTGCTGAGCGCCCGTCGCCCCCGGGGACCCCCCGGGGAGGCCCCACCTGAGGTGCAGGATGCGGATCAGGGAGGCCGCCAGGCCGGCAGAGATGCGCCCCGCCGTGCAGCAGCGGCTCAGGTTGGCCAGCAGGGGCTGGGGCAGCTTGGGCAGGAAGTAGAGCAGCTGCACCAGGCGCTGCTGGGACTTGGCGGGCAGCAGCACGGCCACGCCTTCCTGGGGATCTGTGGACGCAGGGGTCACCGGTCAGGGGTCACCGGTCAGGGTCAGGGTTCACCGGTCACCGCGGTCACCGGTCACCGGGCGGCGGCGGCGGTGACGACGTGTCCGGCGCGCGGCCGCTCGCCAAGACGTTGGACGCGGGAGCACACGGTGGGGAAGCCAGACTAGACGGGCGTGTCCACAGTGGTGAGTGATCAGATAATGGTCTGTGTGTGCGTCTCGCTGGTCTCTGACGCACATGCTGATGTCAGAAACCCGGCAGACAAAAGGAGTCTTGTGATGGTGAATTGCCGGCTCTACGGCAGTTTCTATTAGACCGTTAATCCATCCCCCCGCCCGGCCCATAGCCCTCCCTCCCTCCCACACCAGCCCAGCAACCAACGTCCGACCCCTGGCTATGTGTGTGCTTACAACACTCGCTCATAAATGTGACCGGGAACAGATTTATGTAGAGGGGGGAGGGAGGGGGGTATTTGGAGTCAAATGGGTCTGTCTGTGTAACCGCACAAAGACATATCATCTCTAACCATGATCCAGATCTGCCCTGATTGCTCTCTGCCAGGGGTTGATATTAAATTTGGACCAAGTTTTCTGATGCATGCGTGGCACCACACTGCCCCCTAGTGCCGATCGGCAGAACTTGTCACACTTCCAGTGGGACGTTGAGACATTGTGCCGTTTCTCCATTAAGTACACTATTACTCATTAACTATTGCGTATACACATTCTTAGACATGCGCCACGTTGGATCCTCTCCTATATCCGTCTCCATCTGTAACTACACATTGAAGCCACTAACAGAGAGGAGACTGCAGTCCAACATTTAGTGTCTACATAACAGGTCAATGTGACCCACATACAAAACAATATATTGTGATCACCACGTCTCAATGAGCAAAGGGTGATTTTAAATGAACGAGCGTTACCATAGATCCGGCAGGCGTTGCTCTGCAGACTGCTGAGCAGTTCCTTGTTCCCCCTGGAGGCAGCGGCCTGGATGGCCAGGATGAGCCTGGCAGACAGGGCCGGGTTACGGTGACCCAGTTGGCACAACTGGACAGGGAGAGCGGCCAGCCATCGACCCAGCACCTTACTCCTGGAGAGGGGAAGGAGCAGAGAGTTCTGGTGTGAAACAACAGCAGCAGAGGAGATTTAGCTTCATGAACTAAAACAAGAGAAGTCTTTCCACATTACCAAACTACACTAAAGACAAACGCAGGCTTCAAAGTAAAAGATGTTCCTCAAATAATAACCGGGCAATAAAAAGCTAAATAGGGTGAGAAACGTCTACAACTTTCTGTGAAACGTGTAAAATGCTACTTTCTATAAACATGAATAGTATGCTACAAAATAAAACAAGGTTGGCTACCTGGCTATGTGTGTGTGTCCTTGTTCCTGGAGGTAGAGCTTGCTGAAGAAGGACAACAGTAAGGAGCGCGTCTGCAGAGTCAGATTCCTCTGCTGGTAGTGGATGTAGACTGCAGCCAACAGGTCCTCAGTCAGGGCTGTAAAGTGGACATTGACAACATTGACAAGACAGCCGCTGACTGTGAGAAAGGAAACACACCGTCAAATGACCCAACGCACAATACTTAATGCTGAGTCACACGTGTATTACCTAAAAGGACCCAGTGCACATCAATTGCACAATGATCAGACAAGCTATGTTGCATAGCATATTGCATTTTTTTTTTCCTTTTAAAATCTAATTGTATTTGCAGTAGAATGGATGCATAGAACAAAGAAAACACCACAACCAGGGAATGTCCCCAAACAGCTTGTCGGTATACTAGTTTGTACAATATTTAAATATCCATAAAAATGACCAACCAAGGTAAATCTGTATATTATTATTATTATATATATTGACAGACAGAACTATTGCAAACTATTCCAATAGCATACACACAAAGACTCGCACACCCTGCGTCTTTTTGTACTTTTATAAGTCCCACTTTGCCAAGAAATACCTCACTTAACCTCTCCCCATGCAACACTGTGTGAACCATTTGAAGAGGATCGCCAACACAGCAAGTAGCCCTGTGTCACGCTGCCCCTCTCATCAAGTAGTATATCATATCAGTGTCACGCTGCACCTCTCATCAAGTAGTATATCATATCAGTGTCACGCTGCACCTCTCATCAAGTAGTATATCATATCAGTGTCACGCTGCACCTCTCATCAAGTAGTATATCATATCAGTGTCACGCTGCACCTCTCATCAAGTAGTATATCATATCAGTGTCACTGCACCTCTCATCAAGTAGTATATCATATCAGAGTCACACTGCACCTCTCATCAAGTAGTATATCATATCAGTGTCACGCTGCACCTCTCATCAAGTAGTATATCATATCAGAGTCACTGCACCTCTCATCAAGTAGTATATCATATCAGAGTCACTGCACCTCTCATCAAGTAGTATATCATATCAGAGTCACTGCACCTCTCATCAAGTAGTATATCATATCAGTGTCACTGCACCTCTCATCAAGTAGTATATCATATCAGTGTCACGCTGCACCTCTCATCAAGTAGTATATCATATCAGAGTCACTGCACCTCTCATCAAGTAGTATATCATATCAGTGTCACGCTGCACCTCTCATCAAGTAGTACATCATATCAGTGTCACGCTGCACCTCTCATCAAGTAGTATATCATATCAGTGTCACTGCACCTCTCATCAAGTAGTATATCATATCAGAGTCACTGCACCTCTCATCAAGTAGTATATCATATCAGAGTCACTGCACCTCTCATCAAGTAGTATATCATATCAGAGTCACTGCACCTCTCATCAAGTAGTATATCATATCAGTGTCACGCTGCACCTCTCATCAAGTAGTATATCATATCAGAGTCACTGCACCTCTCATCAAGTAGTATATCATATCAGTGTCACTGCACCTCTCATCAAGTAGTATATCATATCAGTCACACTGCACCTCTCATCAAGTAGTATATCATATCAGTGTCACGCTGCACCTCTCATCAAGTAGTATATCATATCAGAGTCACTGCACCTCTCATCAAGTAGTATATCATATCAGTGTCACTGCACCTCTCATCAAGTAGTATATCATATCAGTGTCACGCTGCACCTCTCATCAAGTAGTATATCATATCAGAGTCACTGCACCTCTCATCAAGTAGTATATCATATCAGTGTCACGCTGCACCTCTCATCAAGTAGTACATCATATCAGTGTCACGCTGCACCTCTCATCAAGTAGTATATCATATCAGAGTCACTGCACCTCTCATCAAGTAGTATATCATATCAGTGTCACTGCACCTCTCATCAAGTAGTATATCATATCAGAGTCACACTGCACCTCTCATCAAGTAGTATATCATATCAGAGTCACACTGCACCTCTCATCAAGTAGTATATCATATCAGAGTCACTGCACCTCTCATCAAGTAGTATATCATATCAGTGTCACTGCACCTCTCATCAAGTAGTATATCATATCAGTGTCACTGCACCTCTTATCAAGTAGTATATCATATCAGAGTCACTGCACCTCTCATCAAGTAGTATATCATATCAGAGTCACTGCACCTCTCATCAAGTAGTATATCATATCAGTGTCACTGCACCTCTCATCAAGTAGTATATCATATCAGAGTCACTGCACCTCTCATCAAGTAGTATATCATATCAGTGTCACTGCACCTCTCATCAAGTAGTATATCATATCAGTGTCACTGCACCTCTCATCAAGTAGTATATCATATCAGAGTCACTGCACCTCTCATCAAGTAGTATATCATATCAGAGTCACTGCACCTCTCATCAAGTAGTATATCATATCAGAGTCACTGCACCTCTGCTCCTCTCCTTGAGCAGCATCTTCCACACGGCGTCCAGCAGCATGTGGAGCTGCTTGTAGCCGAGCTTCACGCCGTTGGCCAGGGTGTCCCGGACAAACGTCCTGAGGGGCAGCAGCCAGTCGGCGTCCTTGTCCTGGCCGGCGTGCTGCCGCTGGCTGAGGGCCACCATCACCTGGCACAGGGTGATGTTGAGTCCCAGGGGCTCCACCGTCGGGGCGGGCAGCGCCGGCGCCTGCTTGGTTCTAGGGGACATTGGATGCAGACAAGGGGAAGCGTCACCATGGTGCTGAGAACTCATGTTTCAGCAGAGATCGCTGCACAAAATAAACTTTGGTTGAAATGGAACATATTATTAATTAATTATGAATATTTTGCATGCATTGGTCATCCATCAATGTCCATTTTATAATGAAACCCATAATATTAATTGTAACAATGTACTTCCCACTAAATTTAATTTACTGTTTCATACCCTTGGTTATGCAGAATGACAGAGAAAACCCCCGCCTGTCTTATTGTATTCAGATTTCTCACCTCTTGAGATCAGGCTTTTTCTTGGGCTTCGGGGCGTCCAGGACGCCGTAGGGAAAGTTTTTCATGAAGTGCTGTTTAAAATTCTCCAGGTATTCGCTGCGGAACCAGGTGTCCTACACAGAGAACATCTTAGCTGTTACTTACTAAAATCAGGACACTCTTTCAACCAAACCACTGTGTGTGCATACTGGTGTGTTCCTCACCAGGACGTCCTGGTGTTCCCTCTGTGGAGCCAGTTTCCTCAGCAGCTGCAGGATAGAAAGCACCTGGAACATGATGGACATTGCTTCTGGGGTGAGCAGGTGGGCCCCCTCGCTGCTGTTCCATGTAGAGTCGGTGGCGGTGGCCTCCACCCACACTTCCAGCAGCAGGGGCACCAGGGTGGCGGCAAAGTTCTGAACTGCTTCAGCAGAGCCCAGGCCCTCCCCTACTCCAGCTCCAAGCTCCACCTCCGGCCTGCAGAATGACACCGAGGGAGGGCGTCAGAGAGAGCATGTAGTTCAAGTTCAAGTTCAAGTTTTTATTTATCAAGTACTCATAAATCATAATTTATCAGTATTGAAAATTGTTGTGCTCAAATGTCTGTTCAACTTAAAGAATAAATAAAATACTGGAGTTAAGGATGGAGAAAAAGGGTAGAATAAAAAATAATAATGTTCAAGGACAGTTCAGCATCCTGATGGCATGAGGGTAAAAACTATCCCTGTATCTGCTGTATATGTAGACCTCATTACAAAGAATGACAAGAATGAAATGACATTTTTTGGGGTTCTGAACGCATTTGGGGGTACTAGAAAAGGCTTACATGCCTGTATGTTAAAAAAGACCCCTTATTATTGTCACACTGTTCATGTCTGCAAAACCAATTTCAGCAGCTTTCAAAAACATTCAACTGTTCAACATTCAACTGTTTTGTATCATGTCGCCCGAGTAGCCCAGTCTGTTGTGATCAGTTAGCACGCCCACTCTGTTGCGATTATGGCGTGTTCCAGATGCCTCGGACACCACCTGCACAAGTTGCTTTTGTGATGTAATTTCCTGGCTTGTAGCACTTGTAGCGTTCCCGGTTGTCTTTGTGATTGTGTGATGTCATTGGCTAGTCATTGTTATTGTTAGCTACATTAGCCTCTTTAGCAAACCAGCTCGAAAACAAACAACACAACTTTACATTGTATTGCACGCACAGCAAGGAATAAAGTAGCAATGTAATCAAGTGTGTAAGAGCATTTAAAATCAACATTAAAATGACCAACGTGGTACAAATACAAAGAAAATAGATCTCTTCACGGGCGCAGCCATTTTTGTTGTCGAGTCGTGCGGTGGGCCTCACTGAACTCGCTCTACTCTCAGAATCCCGAGTGGGAGCGACCAAAGGGGGCGTTCCTCCGTGAAATGCCGCAAGAAAGCTGGGAGATTTCCCCACTTGCAACTCGTGCAGGTGGTGTGCGAGGCATCTGGAACTAGGGCTGCACGATATTAGGAAAACATGCGATAACATTATTCTATATTAATATAACGATATGACTTAAAGCGATATTTAATGTTTTTGTTCACACTACTTGTTGCCAACATAGACTGATGCAGAAATTAAAAAAGAAATGCATTGTTTCCATTCCAACATTATTTTTATTTGGAAAAATGCAGCTACACCTGCAATGCTGGCCATAAGTCACTTTGCCCCCTTAAACATTTTGTGAAATATTTGTATGTCTAAGGCCCCGTCCACAGGGAACCGATTTTTTTGTTGAAAACGCATAAGTCTTGTGCGTTTGGGCCGACCGTCCAGACGGTCAAAGTGAAGGGTGTTACCCCTGAGAGAACATCGGCCCTGGAGTGAACGTCTCCCCTACTACCACTCACAAACTGTTTTTACCCGCAGGCCATCAGGCTTCTCAACCAGTAACACTAACCCTGTTGATCATATTGATCTCATGAACACTTCTTGTACATTCAATGCACATTACCTTAAATCCCTCTCTTTTTTCTCCCTGTTTACATTATTAAGTACTGCTGCTAGTGTTCTATTTCTATGACGTTCTATTTCATTTCTTTTTGTGATGTATACTCCTGCTATTCCTGCCATATTTTGTGATATTTCATTATCGGCACATTCCACTTTAAATCTACAATCTATGATACTTAATGTTTACACTCTCCATTGGATACATGCTGCACTGGATACATTACATACATTACTCATTTCACTTTATACCTATAGTATATATAGTATATATAGTATTTAATGTTTCCACTCTTCATTGGACACACATGCTGCATTGGTAAACGTTTATATTCTCTTAAACTATCAATAGTGTTCTTGTTTTATTATATATTATATATTTTTATTATGTATACTTTTTATTATATATATATATTTTATTATGTTGCTATTCTTACCACATTTCTATTCTATTTTTTTGATATATTTATTTGTGTCTCTTTTGTTAATCTATTATATTAATACTACGTATTGTTTGCCTGCCAGGTCAATAAGAATTTCAATGTACAGAATGACCCTACGTTTTCTGAACAAATGACAATAAAACACGTTGACCCTGTGCTCCTCATACGGTCGGGGAGCCGACAGCAGGAAAGGTGTAACAGAACACTAACCATCTCGTAGTGGAGCGCAAGAGAGTATATGTGCTCCAATAGTGCGAAATAAAAATAAAGCACATTCATTTGAATGATTTTAGTTTGTGTGTGATTTATCGCGGGCACGGGTCGGGTAACGGGCCATTGATTGATAGCGTGATGACGATAAATTCTTATATATCGTGCAGCCCTATCTGGAACACACCATTAGTCAAACGCTTTGCGCGTGTGTCTGCAAATTCACACCCCCAAGAAATTTGCGGGTAGCCGGGAGTTGCGACTTCTGCGCTTTAGCCCCACCCACTGTCTGTCGTCAAACAAGCCGTTTCTAGCACTTATTGAGGGGGTTGAGGTGGACGTGAATACTCCCCCTGGCTTGGAATTTTTTTGCTAGCTTAGCAGACTTAAAACATGTATTGCCGAGGCAAGGGGGGTACATACCGGAGCCTGAAAGTGGAGTGGGGAGTCGGCTTGGCTCCCGAATGCTCATAAACCTTGACCTCCGTCCTGCTGTAGGTGAGCTCTTCCCAGTTGAGATCCAGGGGGATCAGCCCTCCCTCCTCGTTGGAACCAAACACCCCTTCACTTGGGCTGCACATATCTCCCTCCTCGGTCGGACTCTCCTCTACTACTGCCTGAAGAAAAAGCCCCAGCCTGAAATGCAGGGAGAAGTACAGCATGAAGGGACAATTTGGACTTCTGTTTGTATGCATGTTTCAGGCCAGATAGGGTCCAAGACTGCTTGCAAATCACAGCATGATTCAGACATGTGAATGACTATTACAGTGGTTACTTACCATCTCATTTCACTTAGCTGCTTAGTATGCAGATAACTGTATACAAACACTAAAATCAGTGTAAGTAAAAAGGCAACTTCTAGATGTTCGACACTAGTAAATACACAGACCTTTTTTTATTCTGGAAAAAGTGTGATGTGGACATTAATCTGACTTGTATTAAGCAAGCATTCATATGTGTATTCGTAGCAGTCAAATTGTGATGTGATCATCAGAGATGCTTTGTAGTGTCGTCTCCATGAGTGTCAACATGTACCTGAGGAGCACAGTGAGACGCCACTGCTGACCAGTCATAGCCTTGCCGGGGTTGACTGTAAGCGCCCATCTACTCCCCTTAGTATCCTGGGGCTTCTTGCTCCCTCCACTACTGCTGCCGCCGCTGCGTCGGTGGGAAATCAGCTCCAGGAAGTTTGTGAGGAGGACAGAAGGCCGCGATGCGAGCAGGGCAGGGTAGTGTTCCAGCAATACGTCTAGGACCTTCAGGGCATCCTCCTGGATTCCCCCCTCAATGTGTGTCATGGCACAAGACAGGTGGGCACTAAGAAGGGGGAAGAATGGAGCCACTCTCTCTGCTGGTACACACTGGGCAAGGAACCTGGTGAAGCACAACATATGAAGACGTTTATGCAATGACATATCAGAGTGAGAAAGGAGACATGTTCTTCTCATAGTGACATCATTTTAAACATTGATGTCACCATTTTCCCCAAAATAAGTATCAGCTGATAAGTAAAAATGTCCAACTATGAGGTACATGCACCACTTCCCCTCTAGGCAGTGGTGTATGATAAGAATGATAAGTGGTGTCAGATGATAAGAATAAACCAAAACAACAATAAACAAATCATCTGAGGATTCTGACCTGAGCAACTTCGTGGCCGCCATGCGGACATTGGCATCCTTGTCTGTGAACACGGCGGCCACCTCAGAGAGGAGGCGGGAGAGGTGCTGCTCCAGCAGCGACGGGTTCTTCAGCAGCAGCTCCCTCAGGCCCGTCAGGGAGCTCAGCTTCACGTTGCCGTTGAAGTGGTGGAGCTGGGACAGCAGGTCCTAAATGCAGGAAGGAAATTGATTTTGTGACCAACAAAAACCAAAGAGTCTGGAATGTAGAGCAAAACTATTGTTTTTCAATGTGTTATGAGAGAAAGACCCACAGAAAATGAGGTGACAAGCAAAGGAAATGTAAGAAGACTTACATTGATGCCGAGCTGTCTGTGCGTGGTGGGGCCGCTATCTCTTTTCAACTGTTCAGAGAGATGGATCCCCTTGGAGCGGAAGTTGGTATTGGTGGCATTATCTGCTTTGGGCTTCTTCTTTCCCACCTTCAGCTTGACTTTCTGGAAGTCGTCCTGTCTCTTCTTCCTCTTGGACTTCATAGCTGTAGTCTACAATATATCAATAATAGTTGTAAATAAGCGAACCAACGCACACATGGGGGAAAGGAATAAAATAACTCACTCAAATTGTAAGGAAAATGTATTAACAACCGGCCTTTAGCAAGCAATTTAATTTCGTAGCATATGCACTACACTGTTTTCTGTTGCTAGAGAATAAGAATAACCCAGCCTTATGTCAATTGTAGCTTAACAGGAGCAAAACAGTATCAACAATAATAGCGCTAACTGAGAAGTGATCTTTTATTATTATTGTGTTTGGGTATCATACATGAAATAAACGTGGCAATGTGCAAATATATATTCATAAAATAACAAACCTTTCAAGCATGCCTCACAGAAACAGCAAACATGAAGCTCGTGTTGTTGATGGGTCCTTAAGCCATGGGTAGCCTTGATTTGCTACCCGGGACCGCCAGGAAACACATTACGCCGTGCCCTGAGTTATAGCTATTTGCTATATGACCACAATCTACATTTGAAATTCAAATATCTAAGATATGGCGCATTCAATTCCACTTTTTTTTCTTGTGTTGCAGTTTTTCCCCTCAAATAAAATATGTTTATGAGTACCGTAATATAAATCGAGCCCACTACAAAGTCGTCTTTCCGTTAGCCTTGAAAAGGTGTGCATTTTAATACCAGCATCACCATATTTCCAGCCAAATTAAAGAACAAAAGATCACTATACTTTATGAATCCAATTGAATCACAGGCTCTCGCTAAGAAATATATTTAGGTTGAGCAACATATCAAAAGGGGGAAAGGCTAAGGTTAAAAACAGGCAAACGCCACAGCTTCTCTTTGGGGTCCTTCATCTATTGGTCTTTTCTAGCGCTGCCTATCCCCCGAAGGCTAGTTTTTGTCGTTTTTTAATCGCCGCTAATACAGGTAATATGGAGTTATCTTCACTGTTTGCATGTTAAAGTATACAAGTATAACACTGTATAATATAATTTAAAAAATAGGTATATCTATCTCTATCTATTGTCTTTTAATGGCATAGGTTTTAGCATAGCGTTAGCGAATAGCTGGTTGTCCAAAGCAGCCCGTCTATTGTCTGCACTACAGGCTCCAGCTCCGACCGACCTGTTCACAAGGGACTGTAATATACGTCTGTAACGTCTGACATGTAGAATAAACACTCAAGCGGTCATGTTTAATCTCTCCTTGTAGAATGGGAGACACCGACATGCAGCCCGCCTCGCAACAACCACCCAAGAGGCCATACGGGGCACAGAAACAGCAAAACAAGTTCAGGAATGTCAAGGTATGTCTTTGGAAATACAGCGTTCTGTGTTTTCTAAATATAGCTCAAAGGAAATCTTTGAGTGGGTTCCGTGCTCAAAGGTTACCCCCTGCCTCAGAACGCAGGGACGGTACTGATGGTCTGAGCTGGGGACGGTTCTGGCTGTGCCCTGCTCTGCCCTGGCTCGCCGTTATGTGTGGAAGTCGTCTGCATACTGCTGCAGAACGTGGAGAACTTTAAACAATGCGGAACCAGTTACTTCATGGTTCACAAAGCCTTAAACTTATAGCCGGCTACATGTACACTTGATTTAATCGCTACCGTCTTGTGTTTCGTCCCCTGTGGGTGTATTGCAACGTTTTTTATGTTACGATATATATATCTAGCTATATAGATAGATATATATATGCACTCATATGCTGTTGAAGCACGTTCTCATTTAATGAGAATCGACTGGTTGCCAGAGTATCCTGGCTGCAGCATGTGACATGCTAATGCCTCACGCAGGCAACATGGAGGATAAAGTTATTTTCCTCCATGAAGTGGAGGACATGGATGTAGAGTTAAATCTCTTTATCAGGCCATGTCCCTTCACTAATTCTTTGTATCTCTCTCCTCCTCGGGTTTATTCTCTCTGACAGAGAAAGCCGTTCCTGCATTCGTCTGACATAGGTAAGTCCAGGCAACAAAGTGCTGCTTTCAGTAAGATGAGTTGGGGCTTGTAACCCTAATCTCTCCTGCCTGCTTAATTTGCTCTTTGGTGGGGCAGGTGCCATCGACCACTCTAAGTGGTGGCACTTTTATCACTCTAAGCGTCCCTTTTGAAAGTCTCAACATAAAATCCCTGAACACACTAGGGGTTTATGTGATTCTTAACTTTGGCTTTAGCCCGAATGGAAGTCATCCCATTCAAACTCCAGGGTTTTTCGCCATCTTAAGATCTCAAAAGAATGCATTTTAGAAATGCTTGTACCGGTGTGTTTGTGTGGTTTTTAGTAACCAACATTTTCCTGTAACTGCACTGCAGTTCAGTTCATCTCCTAGGTTTTAAACTGCTGAATATCCAGTAGTTCACCTTAATAAAATGACGTCTGCGTTCCGCAGGCCTCATTTGGCTGGTTCCTATGATGTTGCATAGACTCTAAATATAAAGGGCGGCACGTCGTCTCCAGGTCAAAATACTGATTTGATAACCCCAGACTCCTACAGTCTGTCTGCTGAGGGGCCTCACTGGAGGAGTTTGACTCCTGTGGGTTGGCTGAGTGAGGAGCTGGGCATCGCTGGAGGGGAGTCTGTACTTTACCTCTGGCCTACACCAGCAGAGGAAGATAACTGGGACTCTCTCTATGCTGCCCAAGTGCGCACTAAGTGTTCTTCAGCGTTCTTCAGTTAACAGATTCTCAATAATATTATTTAGAAGGACCTCTGGCATGATACAAAGCAACGCGTAATATGAAAGTTATTTTCATTTTTTCCCCTAGTGTTCACAAAAGGGACAGTCATTAAGACCCTTCCCTCTCTCACCATGCTGTTGACTGGAGTCACTGAGCCCATCATTGGTAAGTTGGAATGAAACTCCACCTGCACCCACCAACTTCCTGCTTCTTTCATTTTGAAATGCTTTACTCTTGACCTCTTTCCCCCCCCACAGGCCTTCAGTATGTGTGGGAGTACCGTAGTCCCAGTAAATCTGTACCGCCACACTATCAGTGTAAAATCTGCAATGTGACCCGTCTACAGCATGACATGCTGGCCCACGTCAAAGGCTGGAAACACAGTCTCAGATACATGGTTAGTTCTATATTTATACAGTTGTTTGTAATGCTGTATAGCCTCTAGTAATATTACATGATATATTTATTATAACTTATGTTCAGAGTTTCTACCTGCTGTATAAATTAGTTCCAAAATACCAAATATACCTTTGTGCTCTCTGCTGTGTTCTACAGAAGCGGGCTCATCCCACTAAAGTGACGGGCGACGAGGAAGAGGCCGTCAAAGACCCTTTGTTTAGGAAGAAAGTGAAAGAGGCTTCAGCTGAGGTGGCGAGCGCCGAGGGCAGCGGGAAACTCAAGGTGAGCCAGGGCAAATTAACTTCCCCTCTTTGATTTATTTTAGAAAATTTAGTATTTCTAATTCTGGATGTTTCCTAATATTATAATTAAATTGCTATAATAACTATAAATACTATTTGGTTGACGGGAGTTGGTCTTGCCCTCCATTCTAATTATTTGAGACTATTAAATGTCACTTATTTTTCTAAACTTTCCTTTTTTTAAATCTTGGTTCTGTGTAATGTTTGTCATATGGCCAGAAAGCAAATCCAGATTATTTCAATGTGCTTGTTTCTACAATTTAGGTTATACTTAAGGAGCCCTGTGATGTTCCTGCGTTCCAAGGTCTACGGACTGCTATTCCCAAGCCTTTGCCTCCACCAGGACCGCCATCTATGGGACCAACAGGCCCATATTTAGGTTTGACATTTAATTTGAAACATTTCAGCGTATGTTGCTTCATTCTGAAATCCTTTCCCTATCATTGCATGAAGCTAAATGTACTAAAAACATGGATATCCGTCAGGTGGCAGGTTCTCTGACCCCATGTTCCAAGGAGAGTATCCCACTCATGGAGGTCCTTTCCACAATCCTTCCATGGGTGACTATGGAGAGATGGACATGGGGGGCTTCCCTAGCCGACCGGACTACCCTGGGTCCAACATGAACCTTAGACGTTTCCCAGATGAGATGGGCCTCTCCCACAGTGGGGGTGGAAATGGTTTTCCAATGGCTAGTAGAAGAGATAGCAGTGGATTGCTTGGAGACGGCCCTGGTCGAGGTTTCAAAGAAGACTTTAGGGGAAACTCGATGGGGAGTGGCCTCATGGAGAGGCCCGCAGACAGACCAGAGGAGAGGCCCGGCCTAATGGGAGCACACCCAGAGAGCGGCAGCCTGCCCTCCACACTGCTCAGTTACCTAGTGAGTGTGGCTCATTGAAGAGCAAAGTTTGAGATTGATGAAAGTTTAACTTGCTACGAGATCCCACTGAATTCACAAAGACTTTTTCTTGCAATGCGTGTTTTTTAGGATAGCTTTCGGATAGAAAACGAAGACGATGCCCAGATTGTTCTGAAGGTGACACAGAAGTTGACAGATGTGCTGATGGAGTACCGGCTCAGGAGTGTCTCTGGGGTAAGAGGCTGTTCATATCGTATTGACTGCATTTTGTGATTCCAGAATGTTACTGTGTTTTTAAAAAGCTTGATTCTTCTCTCCCTAGAGTGATTGCTTAAGGTTCAGCCTGTGTTATAGACAGGACATCATGTTCTCTGAATGTGACATGTTGCTGTTCTCCTCTCTTCCAGGGTTCTACCATTCTCGGCAGTACATCATCAAGTTCTCAGAGGGTCTCCAATGCTGGAGAACGCTACGCTGGAAATTTCTCAGGCATGAACAGCTTTCAGTTATCATTGAATTTAACCAGCGTGTAATGCATGGATTCAGCAGCTTCACGGCAGCAGTAGCTCAGCAGACAGAGGAGGTCTTGAAACCAAGAGCTTCGATGCCCTGCTCCTGTACTATGTTAACATAAACACCTCATCACTTGGCTCCACCTGCAGCTGGCGGTTCCCTTGCACAGTTTCCAACACCGTTGGTGTGTATGTGTGGGTGACTGGTAGGGCTTAATTGTAACCCAACTAGAAGATCAGCTATAACAATTTTAGTAGTCAGTCGTTGCTCTTGTATATTTCTATGAGAAGCTATTCTAAAATCCTTAGGCCTTTGTAATGACGCTGTGTTCATTGTGGCTCTCTACACTGCAGGTCCATCCCGGTACTCTGGTGGTTCATCAAGGTTTTACAACTGACCCTGCCCTTCACAGAAGATGGTTCATCTTTTCTCTTCACTTCTTAGATTTATCTCAACCATATTTGTTTTGTTTTTTTAATAACCTCCAGTGAAGAACTCTTTCATGGGAGAGATTTTTTTATTTTATTTAAACTTGTATCCCCATGTGGATATATACACTCTGCTGTAGATAATAAATCCATTGGACCAAATGTGGAGTTTTGTGTGTTTTTCACAAAAAAGATCTTAAGTACAAAAGTTGTCTACCATTTGTATAACTGGCATTGCTGTATAACTAATTTGTTTTAGTTGGTTTGTTTTTTAATAAAGTTGTTTTAACTGAAGTTATGGAGGCAATTTTCTTGTGACTCTGATAAACATGGTAATTTGGTAAGAAGTTGACACAACAAGCCCAATTAGAGTAATGTATAAAAACTCACTGAACAACCAGTCCTACCTGAAATGCAATGCATGACTGGCCAATAGTTATGTACTACCTCAACTTCATGGACTAGTGAGCCAAGACCTTTGATTGGTAAATTATAGATAGCCAGTCGAATACATGTTAGGGTCCCGGATAGTAACTCATAATGGACCAGATTCATGAGGACAATTAAAAGTTAAACGGGGGGCTAAAATCGGAGCGCGCTTCACTGACGGAGCCCATTGGCCGAGCGGTCGCTGTGGCAACCATCGGTAGCGTCATACCGAAAAGGATCCTGGGTAATTGACAGGAAGCGGATTTTTTTTTATTTACCATGGCGACGGAGACGCTAAACGCAGACATCCGCAGGCTGACGGTGGCGTTATTAATCTTTATCAAAGTCAATTCACTTTTCTGCCAGCAGTTCATCATCTCCTTCCAGACGGCCTCGGACTGCGCCGCGGGTCGGTTCTACGACGTGTCCAGCCTGTCGTGTGCTCAGTGCGGGGCGGATCAGCGCTCCAGCGCCACAGGTCGGTCGGCCTCTCCGGTCAATGCTGACTTATGTAAAATGCACATCTGCAAACACGTCCTCGCAGTTGTTTTACTTTACGTGTTCTGCACATGGAGGACGACGCCTATGGATACAGCAATAGTATATAGTCGCTAGCTTGTTGAACCGTTCACTGTCTGACTCTGAGCATGTGTCGAAGAGAGCCCCATCACGATGAGCATGTGTCGAAGAGCCCCATCACGATGAGCATGTGTCGAAGAGAGCCCCATCACGATGAGCATGTGTCGGACAGAGTCCGCATTCACATCACACCTGGTTATCCCTGTTTCCATCTCTTTGCAGGACTAACATGCGTCTGCCTACCCGGGCACCGCGTCCTCACCACCAACGGAGCATCGCTTACATGTCAACGATGTCCTCCCGATTACCCAGTATGTCAATTGTTTCATATTTTTCCATTTTGTGTATGTATTATTCGTATGTATTTGCGACATGATGAATGAACGCCGTACCTCGCCCTGGGTTCGGAACAGGCGGTGATGGAGGACGGGTTCGGGTGTATTCGCTGTCCCGGCGGGCTGAGTGAAGAGGGGACGTGTCTGTGCCCTCAAGGGACTGTGAGAGGTGCGTGGCTAACAGCACACGTTGTGATAACTACAGCGTCATGTGATTATGACCATTGTATTTTAATATTTTTGGGGGGGAATTCTAACCACTACTCACTTCAGTGGAGAGAGACCTCCAGGGAAACCCGCTGGACGAGGCCAGGTGTGACGCGTGTAACGGGGATGGCCCTGCGTTTTCTGTACCAAACAACAATGGAGACAGGTACCAGAGCTATATTCGTTCTGGTTATAAATTCAGTATTTTCACCTGTTTCCTCTTCCTAGTATATTCACTTTATACACACTCTGATATCTCACAGAGGAACTACGAAAAAAAAAGTAAAGAAGCCACATTTTACATGCTCCCTTAGTTTCAGACTTTCAGAATTAAAATAATCGATGATCTTGTTTTCCAGCTGTGAGAGATGTCAGGCTTCATTTGTTGACATGTCCCGCTCATGTGTGTGTTCCCCTCCTAATGTTCTGGTAAGTTTGTCCTTAAGTATTGACTCCACACATCATAGCACAAGTTTAGTGTCCACCTCTTGCTGAACTATATCTAAAAGGGGACACCCACTCAGTTGACCGTTGTTATTCATTTCCTCAGGCAGGAGGATTATGTTTGCCACCAAACAATCTCCCCTCCAATGTAATCCTCAATGTTAACTTTGCTGAGTTGGTGAGTAAATATATGCGGGTGATTTTGCTAGAAACATAAAACCAAGGCACGCTTAAAACAGTGAAAACCTAATGGTGTATAGAAGTTCTCTTCAGTTCCTGTTACTCATGTATGATTATTGCGTATCGCTCTCCTTCCAATGGCAGGCTCTCCCCGTCCAGTCTGCGTGGTTCCTTAAAAACCTCTACTCCTCATCGTCCGCCTGTCTGGTGAGTGCTGTCCTGCTCTGTGTCTACCTCCCCTGTCTGCGTGTGTTTTATGTTTCCTGCGTTATATAACTCAAAGCATTGTGTGTGTGTGTGTGTGGTCTGTATCCAGGTCTTCACCAACCTCACGGCGTGCCAGGCTCTGGGGAACATGTGTGTGATGAACATGCACTCCTTCAGCAGTGTGATCAACGACGCCTGCGGCCTCTTCAACCTCATCTTCAGGTCCATGGCCGCTCTGGGCACCACACAGGACATCTCCTACTGGTAACAAAAAATAATGACCTTTTAGTATTCTAGTATTAGTCAATACTACATAATTATAAACAACTATGTATTTGCTATGTCGGGATAGTTTAGCAAACCTTTCATCCAAAGTGACTTGAGATCCATTTGGATAACAATGTGTTGTGTGTGTCTCAGGAGAGCTAATTTGCCGTGGCTTTACTACGGGGACCAGCCAGGCCTAGCAGGCCGAGTGCTTCAAACGGATCCACTGCCCATTGAGTTCAGTTTCAAAGGAAGCAAGAAGGTCAGTCAGTTAGGGAGCAAAGAGCCCTAATTATCACTCAGCGAAACTTTGAAAGATTATTTTTAAAGGTCTTGTTCTTTGTCTGATATTTATCCCATTGTTTGTTGTTCTGCAGAATACGGATATTAAGCTGATTTCTGCGGTGTATGATGTGAGAGGGGAGTTCCTCAGATGGGAGAACGTTAGTGGAGGGTCTCTGCAAGTAAGAACGTGAACTGCTTCTTCTCCGACCAGTTGTAATGGTCTTGTTACTGGTTTGAGGCTGAATGCTATTGTGCAGCTTGCTGTACTGCCTCTCTTTTTGGCCTGATTTGCTTTTCAGGCTTTTGCCCGGCGATATTTGAGTTCTATTGTATACACTCTTTTTATAGCTGTGTCCTGATACGGCTATAAGACAGAGGGCAGCCTACACGTTTGGAACGGCTTACCAGCAGAGTGTGAGTGTCTCTTTATTTTTATAATTGATGGAAAAAGTGAGAAAAGTAAGACTATATGATAATATCAACTCATGTGTGTTTTCTATTGTTCTTTTACAGTGTGACGTGTCGGTATCAGAGTTGTTGCGTACGTACCCTGAGCCATTATTTTACGACGTGTTTGTTGACCTGAGTGAAGGAGAGGCGCGTAAATTGCTTGCCGTCCCATCTCTGGTCCTCAACCAGCAGTATAATGGCCGCTACGTAAATAAAGGTAATTTGTGTGTGTGTGTTGGCATGTGTCAGCGTCTTGTTTGGTTATTTTCTCTTTTTGTTGTGCTGCCCTCATGCATGAGATTTAATTAACGCTGCTCCTGTGTTTGCGCAGAAAACGTGAAAAACTGGTACTTGTCGCGCCGTGTGTTTCTGGTCGACACATTGAGTGGAAGAGAGAAGAGTTTGAGTTCCAAGCCCAAAGTCATCCGCGTAGCCGCCGACATCAAGCTACGGTAGAGTGGAAGATATCTTTACACAGCCCCGAAGAGTCACTGTTGTGGTGATGATGACGCAGGGCCTCATTCTTTTTTTAATTGAACACTTCATTAATGTCGTGTCTCATTCTTACACTGAATTGTTGACCAGGTTTCAGCTGGTTCCTGAAACCCAGAAAGGCCAGGTGTTTCCACCGCTGCTGTCCGTGTCTTACAAAGATGTTTTCCTCACAGATTTGGCCACGCAAACTGTTCCTGTGAGTCAACCCTCGCTCTATCTCTCTCTGCCTCTCTCTCTCTCACCATTTTTATATTGTGTGGCAGTAGCTCAAGCGGTAGAGCGGGTTGACTGGTAACCAGAAGGTTGCTAGTTCGATCCCTGGCTCCTCCTAGCTGAGTGTCGTGGTTTCCCTGAGTGAGACACCCTGACTGTTCCTTACGGGCTAACTGTCGCCCTGTGTGTGTGTGTGTGTGTGTGTGTGTGTGTGTGTGTGTGTGTGTGTGTGTGTGTGTGTGTGTGTGTGTGTGTGTGTGTGTGTGTGTGTGTGTGTGTGTGTGTGTGTGTGTGTGTGTGTGTGTGTGTGTGTGTGTGTGTGTGTGTGTGTGGTTTTAAGTTGCTTTGGATAAAAATGTGAGCCAAATCCCCTAAATGTATTAGGTTTTCTTCCTTATTATTAACATAAAGCGAAAAGAGGGTGGCTGGAGAATAATCATCATAAATTACATACATTTTATAAAGGCCTTCATTTTAACAGCCAACAATCTTTACTCCATATTTTATTACGCCAGGTGTCGTTTGCTGTGGAGTATGAGATGGATCAGAGTGAGGGCCGCATGAAGACAGATGTGAGTAGAGTGATCAGGCAAATGTACATACATTTCACTATTAATGAGGACATTGTATGCATTAACAATGCCTGTGCACATGTACCTATAGACAGCTCTAGGTGTGATGGGGGGCATGGCCGTCCTGTATTCTCTGTTGAAGACCGTCAGCTGGAAAAGGAGGATCTCCTCTCCCCTGGTCGACATGGAGGTAGCTGAGGCTGCAGATGCCTCCATTCAAAGTGATGTTCTCTCAGCATTTAAAAAGTCATCCCTTGTTCTCATGGCCTTGTTCTCTTGTCCTCTGTTCTTCAGACCATGCTGAAGTTCCTGTTGTTCTATGCTGGAGACCTGGCCAATGTCTTCTTCTGCATCACTGTGGGAACAGGACTTTACTGGCTCGTCTTTTCCAAAGTCAGTTTGTGGATGCGTAGAGATATATTTTATTCACAGGCCTTGTTGGGAAAAAATCAGTAAACGTGTTTGATCAAACACGTTAACTGATTTCCAACAAGACCTGTGAAATAAAATAGAGCAGTAGGCCTGGCATCCCTCAGGGCCCACTCACACTAAGCCATCTCGTGGCCGAGTACGTTTGCCCCCTAAACTCTAGACCGTTTGGCTAGTGTGAGCACGCCATCCGTACTCAAGTACAGTTTAATTCCGTGGCCTCAGTACACTTTGGAGAGGTGTGCTCAGGCCACGCTACAGATGCTAATGAGCCGACACGCGCGGATACGCAACCGTGTGTACAAGAGGCAACCGTACTCAGGCCCAGTTGAGATTGCGTAGTGTGAGCACAGGCCAGCGGCACAGTGGAGGGGAGGGGGAGGGGGGGGGGCGGGGGGGCAATTGTACTTGAATACGGTACAGGGCAACTTTGCCTAGTGTGAGTGCGCCCTCAGACTAGCTTTGGTCCTACCTTGCATAATGAGATTCGTAGTGACGGGCACTTTTGTTTGGTTGACTGATTATGCTCTTCACTTTTGTCTATTATATATGTAGGATATTCATCTACTTTGCTCCTTTTCCATCAGACAGACAGATCCCTAATGTGACCATCCTACTTGACAAGCATATACGTATTTGCCCGTAGCCCTTTTAAATAAACATTTAACAACATCAGAACATTCAAATGTACAAACATTTCTAAGGAATGTAAAATGTGTATTTGCTAGGGCACCCCTATATTGAATTATACTGGAACAATGTGGTACTGCAGCCTTCTCTGGTTCGGTTTTTGTTCTCTTCTGTTTTTTTCCTGGACTGAATGAATTTCATAAAGTCAGTTTTCTTTCTCTGTTGTTTTCTTCTCTTCAGACGCTGGAGGCAAGTCTCTTTGGCTCTTTAACCCTCTCCTCTTGATAGACCGCCTTCCTCTTCACATCCCCTGTCCTCACTTTCCCAAAGCAATGTGATTAGTCTATTTATTGAGTGTTTATGTTTGTTACATTTTTAGATCGGCCATAATCGGACGTGTGTGTGTGTGTGTGTTGTATTCAGGCCCAGCAGTTTGTCTCTGTGCTGTTGCCTCTACCAGCGCAGGAGGAGCGCATGGTGACATACATCGGCTGTGCCTTCGCTCTTAAGGTGACGTAACCTCTTTATAAGACCCCAGATGGTCCAATATTAACAAACAAATGTTTGCTCCTAGAGTTGCTTGAAAGCCAGGCTGAATGAATCACCATGAACCTAACGTGTTGTGTTGCACATGCGTTGTTCAGGCGATCCAGTTCCTCCACAAGCTGATCTTGCAGCTCTCCATCGACATCTTCCTCATCGATTGGGAGAGACCACGGAGTAAAGCCGCCCGTTCGGTCAATGGTACGAACGCAACTTTTTCTAACGGATTCTCAATCAAATCTATTTTGCTATCTATATGTTCGCTGTGTCGTCCTCAGCCTCTGGAGAACCGAAGCGTGACCCTTCCCCGGTCAGCATCTGGAGGACCTACTTCGTGGCCAACGAGTGGAACGAGATCCAGACCATCCGTAAGATCAGCCCCACCTTCCAGGTCATCGCCGTGCTCTTCTTTCTGGAGGTAAATGCAGCGCCGCACTCAAAGACTCACAGTCTTCTTCTCTGCTTAAAGATCCCATTTCATGCTTTTAAGGGTTAATAATTGCATTTGGGGGTACTACTAGAATTGGATTACATGCCTGTATGTTAAAAATACCCCTTATTATTCTCACACTGTTCATTTCTTCAAAAGCGCCAAATGCGTTCTGTTTTGTATCATGTCGCTTCAAGGCCCCCCTCCCGAGTAGCCCAGTCTGCTGTGATTGGTCAGCGTGCCCACTCTGTTGTGATTGGCCGGACGCTTTGCGCGTGCGTCGGCAGATTTACGCCCCAGAGAAGTTGTAAATATACGGTAGCCGGGAGGCGGGACTTCTGCACTTTAACAGTCTAACGCCGCGTTCACATTACATCCGTCCGTTGACGGATCTCATTGACTTTGCATGGGGCGATCTCGAAATGCATTGTGGGTCCAGCCGTTCTGTCGGCTGCAAAATGTTCAACTTTTCAGGCAGTGACGGATCCGTCGGGTAATCGGATCGCGTTATGCAAATATACGCAAATACACTGTCCAATAAAATCGCCTTTTGTAATACAACGACGGATGGAGGTAGTGCGTACGCGGCGTAAAGCAAAGGGAAAAGTCGAAAAAGCATAGCATGCCTTTTCATGCTTTTTGTTTTACCCTTTAAGAATTCCATCCATACTGTCATCACCCGTCTACCATGACTCGGTCCACTCGTTCACTCCCCTTCTAGGTGGTGGGGTTCTCCAACCTGGCCCTGAGGGACCCCTGGTCCACGTTAGAGCGTCCCGCCCAGGCCTACAAGCCTCCCTACAGCCTCACGCTGCGCTACGGCCTGGCCTCCACTCTCTGGCTGTGCATCGGCCTTCTACAGGTAACACCACCACCTTTTCCCTTGTGCCTTCTCTCTGTGCCGCGTTACCGTGAGGTCACGTTAAGTTACCGTGAGGTCACGTTGATCCTCATCCACCCAGGTGCTGTTCTTCACCGTCTTCCACGAGCGCTTTGTGGAGGACAAGATCCGGCAGTTTGTGGACCTCTGCTCCATCAGCAATGTAGGTCTCTTTGTACAGCAGCATTATGAAGGATTTGACTCTGTGTAACTCGTTTTGGACTAGTAATGAACTTGGCGTTCATGACGCGTGTGTGTGTGTGTGTGTCGGTGTAGGTCTCCATGCTTGTGTTGTCACACCGGTGTTTTGGCTACTACATCCACGGGCGCTCAGTGCACGGCCACGCTGACACCAACATGGAGGAGATGAACACCAACCTGAAGAGAGAAGCCGTATGTACCTGGGACATTCTTCTGTCCTTCTCTAGATGTCTCTCTGGCTGTAAATCTCTCCGTCTCCCTGTCCCTGCCTCCTTCGAAACATCCAGTACTTCCTTGCTGTTCCGCAGTATGTCCGTCTGTCTTCGTATCTCATCCTCCCTCTCCCCCCCCTCTCGCCCGGTGAAGGAGTCCTTGTGCGGCCAGAGGGGTCTGCTTCCCAACACCGACACGCAGACCTTCCAGGTGTCCATCAGCACCCGCCTGCGTCAGCAGTACGACCGCATCCGGGAGCCCCTCGGCAGGGTGTGTGCACGGAGCAGGCAGACAGACAGACAGACGGACGGACGGACACGGGGTCCCCACTCCTCTGTTTGTGATAGAAAGTATCTTTCTGTGATTTGAGTTCTAAAAGGGAGGACGGCGTGATGAGGCGTTTCGTTGTGTTTCTGTCTCTAGAGGAACGGGCCGTCTCGGTTGGTGGACGCCTCCTCGGCCAATCCGTTTGAGCAGAGCACCCGCGCCTACAACACCATGAACCGCTTCCTGGGCTCCGTCATAGACCATGTGGGCACACACGCACGCACACACGCACACACACACACACACAGTGTCCGCGCTAACTGTTACTTGCTGTTTACTCAGTTGCTATCGTTGACGGCGTGCTGTCCACAGGCTCACCGCGACATGGACTACATAGTCAAGGACAAACTGTTCTTTGAGCGGGTCATAGGAATGGAGTTCCTTGAACCCAACGACAAAAGCATATTCTACAACGGTGAGGATGACCCGTGTCCTTTGTGTGGTCTGTGTGCTCCCCTGGGTGCTGCTCCTCTTAACCTGGTCTGTGCCTCTGCAGACGAGTCGCACTCCTTCAGCGACGTGCTCTTCTACGGCAACGAGGCCACGCTGCTGATCTTTGACACGCTGTTCTTCTGCGTGGTGGACCTCGGCTCTCAGAGCTTCGTGCTGGCAGCTGTCCTTACATACGTGCAGCAAATGGTCAGTCCGTGTGTGTGTGCGCGCACATGTGAACCAATATCCAGTGGTTGCCACAGAATTGATTACAGCCAACAACCAAAAGAGCAAAGATGTGTTGACCTGATTCATCCTTTCTCGTGTTGTGTCTCATGGGGACAGATCTTTCGTTGGATCAGAGGGATCCTTGGACGGCGGAACCTGGCCAACAAGACCCTAGTGGATGAGAGGTTCCTGATCTAGGAGGGGTCCCTCTAGGAGGACCTGCTCACCTGTCAGTAACGCCAACGTTGCTCAGTGATGTGTGTCATGTACATTTTTACACTTTGTGCAGCTGTAGAGTTTTATACGGTTTTTATATATATTTTTGTGTTGCATAAATTGTTTTTACTTTGTTTTCTATGTTATTTTCAAATAAAACTCCATATTTTTTCTGACTAATTGGATATTATTGTTTTGGTATTTAGCGATTGTGTCATGATTTTATCATGTATTCGTTGCATTTACACTATATAGGATATTGTTGTTTTTTTAGCTAAAGCAAATATATCCAGAGAAAGATAGGTGTGTGTGTGTGTGTATGTATATATATATATATATATATATATATATATATATATATATATAATTATGTAAACAAATAACCTAGTTGGGAAAATAAATAGCGTTGAGCTGTATGAGCTGTACTAATACGTCACCACTCCGTTCAACCCTCAGCCAATCAGCGCTCACTGGGCGACGGCTCTGGTTGTGAATGATGTGCGGCGTTTAAGGTGTGGATAGTTATCCAGCTATGTACTTCAACATTGACTTTGGATCACTGTGGTAAGGTAAGTGTCCGTTTGACTTTCTCGTTGCCGTCACTCAATGGGCACATATAAGGAGTCGTGCAGTTCTTATGGAGCATTGCGAGGTCATTACTTGAGCTTATGCTATGACTTGGTTATAGCTAGCTAGCATTTCTGTGGTGCGTATCTCTGCATGTCCTGGACCGATGCGGTACAACAGGACCTCGTAGCCCGCCTGTCTTAGTTTCACCGCGGTCCTGTCCTCTGGTTTATCTCTAGGTCGGTTAGCTAGCTCGGTCGTTAGGTCGATCAACAAACATGTTGAATGCAGGTCTGGACCGGCCCTGCAGGTTTCCCTGCGACGTAACCTTTAACACCGAAGTTAAAGCTCTAGTAGGCTCAAGTTCCTGCCTATACATTTTCTGTTACAGAAAGTCTGTGTGTGTGTGTGTGTGTGTGTGTGTGTTAGACTGAAGAGCAGGTGTGTGTGCACGGCACGGCACACACACCTGCTAGTCTAACCCATATCATCACTCCCTACACAAGTGCAAACGGAGAGATTAATGATGTAACAGGGAGGGATCCAGACAACCAGTCAGAATCTAGTTCAGTGGGACATGGTCTTTAGTCAGAACATTTCACAAGCTCCAAATGTCAGGGCTAGAATCCACACCCCGGCTATTATTAGCAGGGGTGTTTTACGCTGACCTCTGCTTGGGACAGGATTGTAGTCTGAGTTTACACATCAGGGTCTAGTCTGTTACTGGTCTCTAGTCTAAGACTGACCTCTAGCCGTACGCAACAAGTAACGTTATTCGACCTTCTCTGGTTTAACGTTAACCTGAGATATTATATACCTAGAGATACCTTTCATTGAGTACCGTTACGACATGATTTTAAACATGTGCAGCACTTTCTTTTTAAAGTTGTATAACAGTTCTTGTAATGCAATTGATTATTGGAGCTCCCGCTGAGTAGTAAACTTTGAACCCAATGTTGTGTTTGTCTTTAGTGTCAAGGGGTTATTTATGTGTTATCTGGTATTGATCTGACCGTATAGGGCATAGCTTGACTGTACTACAGTATAACTTCCACATGTGAAGCTCCTTTTTATCAACCAAAAAGGTTTGTTGGGTTTAATTGCAATTCCTCATACTTGCTTTCATAACATGCATGATGAATGCTGTGACTTCATACCTCTCATGGCTCTATTGCACACCTGTGCTGTCTTACCTCATGTGCACAAACAATGTTCAGCATAGTTTATAAGAAGAGCTGGTAGCAGTGAGTGATGCCGGACGTCCTCTCATAGGTGCTCAACCAGCGGCGGAGTTCTGTGTGCGTGTGTGTGATCACTGAGGTGCAGAGCGAGTCATGCCGGGGGCCTGGCAGCTCTTCCGAGGATGGCCCCGCACCAAGATCTTGGCCTCCAGCCTGTTGCCATGCCAACACCAGTCCCACGCAGGACCCGTTCCGCACCAAGCTCCTCCCAGACACCCTTCCCTCAGCTGGAGGCTCCGCCCCGTGTCTCGGAGCTACCGAGCCACCCCCCGCCTCCACAGCTACACCCTCACCCCGCCACAGGTCAACTCCATCCTGAAGGCCAACGAGTACAGCTTTAAGGTGTGTGAGCTGAGGCTGATCTTTAGCCCACAGAATCAAAAAAAGCCCCCCCCGTGTTCGACTTAAACATGAAGGGGATTTGGTTTTTCAGGTGCCGGAGTTTGACGGGAAGAATGTGTCGTCGGTGATGGGCTTTGACAGCAACCAGCTCCCGGCCAACGCGCCCATCGAGGACCGGCGCAGCGTGGCCACCTGCCTGCAGACACGCGGCATGCTAATGGCGGTCTTCGACGGCCACGCCGGGTGTGCCTGCGCCCAGGTGGAGCCACTGACTGACTGTCATTTAGCTCTCATCCAAAGCGATGGCATGAATGAGATGTTAGGCGTCAAGGCTCAAAGAGGGCCTGGAGACGCACTAGATTCAAATATTCGGTCCGTAGTTCGTCTTAAAAATGTATGCAGATATGTGACCTTCTGGTATGAATGTGATCATGGGAAACGGCCTAGCCTACTAGTATTTACTTTTTGCACAATCACCACATCTTCCTCCTCTTCATGGTACATAAGGATTCATAAAAAATGAACATGACTGTGCTGTATGTTCTGTGTATTTCGATGTAAAGCCATGATTTCCTATCTTCCCCCCCCCCCCCCCCCCTCGCCCCGGTCAGGCATTGAGCGAGCGCTTGTTCTACTACATCGCCGTGTCCCTGCTGCCCCACGAGACCCTGTGTGAGCTGGACGAGGCGGTGGAGGCGGGCCGCGCCCTCAGCCCCATCCTGCAGTGGCACAAGCACCCCAACGACTACTTCAGCCGCGAGGCCCAGAGCCTCTACTTCAACAGCCTGAGGACCTACTGGCAGGAGCTCATCGACCTGAGCAGGTGAGCACGCCGCTCCACTCACAGCATTTCGGTGAGGTGTCAAATTAACTTTATTGTCAATCAGACATATAACATAATGGTGCACAAAGACAACAACAAATAAACACAACATATACAGACAGACAGTTGGCTTATAAACAGAATATTCACAGTGTGCTGTGTGCTGAGTGTTGTTCATTTTGAGGTATGTTATTGAGGTGCAATATAGTAGTGTGAAATGCAGAATAGCAGCATGGAGATGCTACATATGTATGTAAACATGCATGTTATGTTGGTGCATATGAAGAGCATACTATATGCACAATAACATACATGTTTACATACATTTGTATCTCTGTACTGCTATTCTACACTTCTGTATGGTCTGTATGCACCGTCTGTATGGAGCTGGGACTGCTCTAATGTGGAAGAGTAGTTTACTGCTCCTTTTGCAGGATGCAACTTTTCTGAATGAAAGAATGCTCACCCCACTGTGTCCCTTCGCCCAGCCCCGGGGAGGTTCCAGAGACCGGGGAGGCTCTGCTGAACGCCTTCAAGAGGCTGGACAACGACCTCTCTCTGGAGGCCCAGGTGGGTCTGCTGGCTCGGCGGCTTTGTGGCACAGCCTCTTCTCTGGTTTCTTCCGTTCTTCTTGGTGTCCGGGTTCAGAGGCTCACTGCTGCGCTTCCTTGCAGGTGGGAGACCCCAATGCCTTCTTGCACTACTGGGTGTTGAGGGTGGCCTTTTCCGGAGCCACGGCCTGCGTGGCACACATCGACGGATCAGACCTGTACGTCTCCTCTTCATCATCTCAGTCCTGCTTCAGGCTACTGAGGAAAAGAAACACGGGCTCACGCAACACTAGACATGGGAACAGGGTCTAAATGTTATGACAACTAATAGTAGAGTAGTGATGTGACAAGCAGAATGAGTCAACCTGTATCTTTGTCTCCGGTAAGCGTATTCGGAGTAAAGAGCTTCATTGGTGAACAGGATGTGTTTCTGTGTGTCAGGTTCATCGCCAACTCGGGCGACGGGCGAGCGGTGCTGGGGGTGCAGGAGGAGGACGGCTCCTTCACGGCTCACACGCTGTCCAACGACCACAACGCCCAGAACGACGACGAGGTGGCCCGGATACGAGGGGAGCACCCTCCGTCGGAGAAGAAGACCGTCATACGACAGGTGGGGCCACACCGTGGGCCCGGCGCCCGGGCCGGTCACAGACAGGCTCAGGGGCCACACTGAGGGCCCAGTGCCCGGGCCGGTCACAGACAGGCTCAGGGGCCACACTGAGGGCCCAGTGCCCGGGCCGGTCACAGACCACAGCTCAGGGGCCACACTGAGGGCCCGGCGCCCGGGCCGGTCACAGACAGGCTCAGGGGCCACACTGAGGGCCCGGGCCGGTCACAGACAGGCTCAGGGGCCACACTGAGGGCCCGGCGCCCGGGCCGCTCACAGACAGGCTCAGGGGCCACACTGAGGGCCCAGTGCCCGGGCCGGTCACAGACAGGCTCAGGGGCCACACTGAGGGCCCGGCGCCCGGGCCGCTCACAGACGTGGTGGGACAGTCAATATTATGATATAAAAACGAACGAGGCGCTATGAAACCAGATCCTCTGTGTTTGTTATTTAGCACAAGGCAATGAGCGGCCGGAGCGGTCTTATTGTTGGTGTGGTGGTGCCACCATAAGGTACACTGTAACTTATGTTTAGGCTGAGCGCTGGCTCCATGTCTCTGCACGCCGTCTCAACGGCACTTGTTTCCACAGGACCGCTTGCTCGGGCTGCTGATGCCGTTCCGAGCGTTCGGGGACGTGAAGTTCAAGTGGAGCATCGAGCTGCAGAAGAGGGTGCTGGAGTCGGGCCCCGACCAGCTCCACGAGAACGAGCACACCAAGTTCATCCCTCCCAACTACCACACGCCCCCCTACCTGACCGCCGAGCCCGAGATCACGCACCACAAACTGCGGCCGCAGGACCGCTTCCTGGTGAGTGGCTCCGTGCAGCCGGACGTACCGACAGGGTGGCCCTCAACCACCTCAACTCGTGTTTCTTTGCTTACGGGCCCCAAGAATAATATTGATGTTCAGCACACACTGAATGACCTCATCTATAGGGTTTCTACCCCTTCAAAGAATCCCTTTTGATATATGATCAGAACCTTAACCACGTTACTTTGACAATGGATTATTATAAATGAATACGTCTAATTGCGTCAATGGACATCGGTCAAATCCTTGGTTTGTTATACAAACGGTCAAAATACAATTGGATAGGTTTTGGATTGGATGATATGAATAAGTACTGGCTGGGGAAAGATGGTCCATCAGGGTGAGGATCGAACAGCAAGGAGGAGCCGGGGATCGAACTAGCAACCTTCCGGTTACCAGTCAACCCGCTCCACCTCCTGAGCTACCGTCGCCCCCTTTGTATGTCTATCATCATGTCTATCGTCTCCTCAGGTGATCGGCTCGGACGGCCTGTGGGAGACGCTGCACCGGCAGGAGGTGGTGCGCGTGGTGGGCGAGTACCTGACGGGGTCGCAGCAGCAGCAGCCGCTGACGGTGGGCGGCTACAAGGTGACGCTGGGCCAGATGCAGGGGCTGCTGGAGGAGAGGAAGGCCCGCACGTCCTCGGCCTTCGAGGACCAGAACGCGGCCACCCACCTGATGCGCCACGCGGTGGGCAACAACGAGTTTGGCACGGTGGACCACGAGCGGCTGTCCAAGATGCTGTCGCTGCCCGAGGAGCTGGCGCGCATGTACCGCGACGACATCACCATCATCGTGGCCCAGTTCAACCCGCACGTGGTCGGAAGTCAGAGGCAGGAGACCCAGTCCTGAGGCCGGAGGAGGGGGGCCGCCTCACACACACACACCGTGAACTGTGCAGTGTGTGTCTGTGAGCGCGCACACGGCTGGACTTAAGAGCTGTTTTAAGAGCTGTTTAAGGACTCTGTTGGTTGGTTGGAGGAGTTGATATGCAGTCTGGATTCATTTTTTAAACTGTCAAAGCTACGGGACACCAGTGCAGTTTAGAGTCTCACTGAGGCGCTCTTACACACAGAATAAACACACAGTAATTCTGTGTTGTTGTTTTTTCTGCAAACCAAAAATTTGGTTTCTTTTAATTCTGGGACTGGTTCTAAAGAATATCCATCACCGCCAAAAGAAATATCAAAGAGTTGTCTGATAGAAAGCTGTTACAAAATCTTATGCCAAAGATTTAGACTTCTATAATCCACCATCTTTCCCCCCTGCCCGGGGTGAGGCTTTGAGAAACACGGTCCTCCCCATATATTTAGTTTTCTGTTTGAAATGGGACAGCAGCTGGGAATCCCCAGGCTGCTGTATGCCACTTGGTACAGAAGGACATTCAGCTGGGTTATATAGGACTGGTTTTCATGTGCTGTCAGCGCCCTGGTTTCTGCATAGTGCAGCAGAGTCACTGGACATCATGCAGGGTCTGTTTGGGTAGATCAGGTGAGTCGACCAGGGCAGATGGCTAGCCAATGTATCCGTTATTTTTGTGCATTGGCCAGTATGAAATACAATCTTTCTTGCAATCTATTTGCCAATTTCTGATAAGAAATATGGAGTACAATATGAAGCTTGTGAGCGTTAATGTTTCTGTACAGCGTGCTTGATGCTTCAGGGCATGTCAGTGAAGGCTACGTGTGTTCAAACCCATTGCACCTAAACCTGTCAGTGTTTCTTATGTATTCCTCTCTTTTGAGCACTTCCTGTATATCTCTCTGATACCTGCCCATACTTAAGCTTGCCTTCTGTAAAGGCTATTTTTAGCAGAGTACACAGGGTGTGTACCTTTTACATATATATATATCATTTGTATTTGTATAGAGCGAGAGAGCCTTGTTCTCTAACAGTGGCTTGTTCGCTGAAGGCTTGTTCGCTGGAAGGTCGGCTCTGCCATGATTTTAATAATTATGAGGTAACCGCAAGGCCGGGGTCATCTTGAAGTCCTCCAGGGCCTTGAGAGCGGAGGTGGGTCCAGTCCCTGTCCACACTACCGCTCTCTGCTGGCAGGACTCTGGCGGCCCTGCCTGCTGCCTTCTGGGGACAAAGACCTGACCAGAGCAAGGGAAAGCTATTTATTCAGCTTAAGCAATATGTTACACTTTATCAAGGGTTGTATGTATGTATTGATCTGTAACTTATGTGTAATGCCATTTGTATTTGGATTGTTTTAATAAAACACTAAATACTAAACGTGTGTCTTTGTGTGTGTCTGACCAGCAGGCAGCTGAAGGTCAAACCCTGGTCTATTTTCATAGGCGACTGTTTGACCGCAATACATTCTGTGTCAACTGTGGCTGTAGAAACTATACACTATAACATCTCACCTCACTATGCACTTTTTCCCCATAAGCAACATTATATATGATCAGAAAGGTGGTCTGTATTCTCTAGTTGCTACTAATTTATAGAACGGATAGTTGCGGTCATTGATTGTGAATGAAGCCCTTGTATAGTACTCTATAAACACAAATATGTGACCGCATAACCATACATTTTCAAAGTATGCTAGACTGTGTTGTTTGGCAAACATTTTTCTCTCTTGAATTACTTTGCTTGATGGAAGAGGATTTGCTTACAATCAATTCTCACTTTTTATGTTTCTGTGTGTTTATTTTGTGAAGTCTTAATCTAATGTTGTCTAAAGTAACCGTTTTGATACAGTAGCATTAAGCCACTGGAGGCAGTGATTTGAAGTGATTTTAGCACAGCTGCTGGAGGGACCACGGCCCCTCGTGGCTGATTTAATAAGGAATGTAAGGACGTTAGGTGACCACTAGAGGCCGCTACAGCAACAGCATAAAAGCAGCGCTTTATTGAATAGTTTCACAGTGAAGCATCAAATCAGACAAATCATGTTTTGTTCGATACTATGAATACGACTTTTAACAATACAGCTTTAGTTTAACAAAATGATGATATATTGGTAAAGGTCAGAGAATGACAAATAAATACGTTTTATTGGGGCTAAACCCTAATACCAGTAGTTATAAACCTCTTGACCTTCCCCTTGTTTTGCAATTGTAAGATTCCAAGTCGACTTTGAAAAAGGTTTTAAAAAAAAAGATGATTCATAAATGCAGTATACTTTGAGGTGCTGACGTTTTGTCGTCATGAGTTTGATCAAAAACCTAATAATAGGGTGTTAAAAATATACAAATATCTGCAGTGCCTTGTAGTTATGTTGTAAGAGCTCAGGTTTGTACATACAACCACTTTAGTGTTCCAAGGTCTTAAACATGTCTCCGCCTGTTTCCAGTCCTGGGTTATACAACCCTTAACCCTTGGTCTACCTTTGTCATAAATCATTGCTCTCTATCGCTCTCATACACACATGCTCTATCTCTCTATCACTCTCACATATAATCTCACTCTCTTATTCATTATCACTGTCTTTCTATCCCTCTCTCTCTCGCTCTCTCTCTCACTCTCACTCTCACTCTCACTCTCTCTCATTCTCGTTCTCTGTATGTGAATAGTTATTGTTGAGGTAGGTGACTCAGAGCTCTGAAAGCACTATATATATAGTATATATATATATATATATATATATATATATATATATATATATATATATCAGTGGCGGCTGCTGGTCTTTCAAAGAGGGCTACATCATATAAATTGTCAATTTATGCTCTCTGTTCTTTTTCACAGAAATGTCATACCAACTAGCTGTCTTTTCCACTGACTTGACCAGTGTCCTCTCAATAGCCAGCAGAGCTAGTCTGCTTAAACGGCCTTGGCCCATTGTGTTATGGGTGTAGGACTTGAACCGCTTTCTACACCTGCACTATATATATATATATATATATATATATATATATATATTATATATATTATTAACGAGCAGTAAATCAATTGTGAATGTGATGGTTTGGAACATATTTGTAGAACAAGCAAAAAAGCCATCTTCATTATCGTGGGTTATCACCGTAATGCATTGATATGTTATATTTGTATGTATAACTTAATTCAGGAACTCTGTGTGTGTGTGTGTGTGTGTGTGTGTGCGTGCATGCGTGTGTGTGTGTGTATGCGTGTGTGTATGTGTGTGTCTGTGCGTGCATCTGTGCGTGTGTGTGTGTGCGTGTCTAGACTTCCATAAGTGGATGTCTTGCATAGGTGCCAATGCGACGTCCGACCAAACTCACTAGGAACAAGTGGAAGAGAGAAAGACGTGTCTCTCTCGAGATGGTTTTGTTCTGAACAGCCAAACATGGACAGCCTCCGTAAAATGACTGAATCTGCCTCTCTTCCTGTCTGTTCTGTTCTGCTCTTCTAATCTCTCAAACATAGGACCTCCCCCACCAGCTTTCAGGCTTTTCTGCGTGTGTGTTTGTGTGTGTGTGTGTGTGTGTGTGTGGTACTTGTCGCCTGGATACAAGTGAAGAAAGAGTGCAGATGTAAACCCTGGAGATGTTCCATGTTGCGTTTACTTTATGAGGCTCTAACTCTTTTACCCCTCTCTGTCCCTCCCTGTCTCCCTCTTCTGTCTCTCCCTCATCTCTGTCTCTCTCTCTCTCTTTCTCCCTCATCTCTGTCTCTCTCTCTCTCTTTCTCCCTCATCTTTCACTCTCACTCTCCCTCATATGAGGGATATTTAATGACTCATCAAACACACGTTCACACAAACACCCACACGCCTATCCGGCCAGCATGAGGAGCCCCACAGCCCCGACAGAGGAGAGGAGCCGTGGTCTGTGAGGACCAGAGAGCCCACAGAGGAGAGGAGCCACGGTCTGTGAGGACCAGAGAGCCCACAGAGGAGAGGAGCCACGGTCTGTGAGGACCAGAGAGCCCACAGAGGAGAGGAGCCACGGTCTGTGAGGACCAGAGAGCCCACAGAGGAGAGGAGCCACGGTCTGTGAGGACCAGAGAGCCCACAGAGGAGAGGAGCCACGGTCTGTGAGGACCAGAGAGCCCACAGAGGAGAGGAGCTGGTCCTCTGTGAGGACCAGAGAGCCCACAGAGGAGAGGAGCTGGTCCTCTGTGGACCAGAGAGCTGGGGCAGCACGCAGCGCCCCGGCTCACATGGCCCGCTGCGTGTCTCGCTCAATACCATTTTCTTTCTTTCTTTCTTTCTTTGTGTGAGGCTTGTATGACGCGCGTGTGTGACGCATGTGTGTGTGTGTGTGTGTGTGTGTGTGTGTGTGTGGGGGGGGGGGGGGGGGGGTGTGTGTGCGTGTGCATGTGTGTGTGCCAGTTCCTTTGTGTTCAATAAAAGCCAACAATCTTGCCCTCACCATGGCCACCACCCCCACCACCCCCGCTTTCTCAACATTCCCAGCTCCCCATTCAGTGCACGTGTCCGCTCTGGCCGGTGGTGACTCACAGCCGGGCACAGCTGGACCGCCTATTAGACTCAGACTCAGTCAGAAATCAGAAGAACAGCCTTGGATTCATACAGAGAGATGGAGGTGGAGGTGGAGGTGGAGACAGGGCCGACGTGGGGTTGATAATGATGGTGGTGCGGCTCTGAGGGGTTTGGTGACGCAGAGACGCTGTGGCGTCACACGTTTCTCTGAGTGTAGAGGTGCCCACACACACACACACACGCACACTCTCTCATGCACCACACACACACACACACACACACACACTCTCTCACACACCACCACGCACACATGCACATAACACGCACACACGCTCTCACACAACACACACACACACACACACACGCGCGCGCTCTCACACAGCACGCACACACACACACACGCTTACTCTCACACACACTCCCCAACAAGCACACACAAAACTCTGACATGTGCACACAAACACACACACACACACACACACCGATGTGAAAGGACCATACGAAAACTGAAGTTGTAGTTTTATTGGAAAACATAAAACCAACGGAACAAATGATTTGCGTTCTCCCCAGGCCGCTCTGTAGGGACACATTTGGGGTTTCCTTTTAGATAGCCGCTAGAACAGATTGTGACAAACAACATTTAAATAACATGGCTAATGTCATCTGACAACATTGCTGACATCATAAAAAAAATTGGGAGTAAAAATGCACAGCCTTTGTTTAATTGGATTATTAGACATGAGGAATGTTTCAAATGACCGCCATTGGCTGAATCTGAATGATTAGGACGAGTACACGGGAATAATGTAAATAAAGGTGTGTTACAAAAAGAGTTGCCAGGCTGTGAGTGTGACCAGCCGCGTCGTCGTGTCCGGCGGCTACAGCAGGTTGTCGCTGGTGGTGTTCCCCTCTGAAGCCTCCTTCTTCTTCTTCTTCTCCTCGTTGCTCTTGTTGATGCGGTGGACCACGATGGCGAACACAATGCCTGGGCCCGGGAAACACAACCGCCAGCTCATGACACCACACTCAACAGTATTGTACAATAAAATCACACACACACACACACACACACACACACACACACACACACACACACACACACACACACACACACACAGAGGAGTACCAAACCAACAGAGAACAGCTCGGCATCAGTCATTCAAAGTGAGCGTAGAACCCTGTCACGTTTTATGAATAACTGCTGTATGTTCTCTCTTCCCAGTGAGACCTGTAACATCTGTATGTGTGTTGGATCATTAAGCAGACGCATTTTTCCAAAGTTGCTTCCATGATATTTGAGCTCAATATCATTAAGGAGTCGGTAGGGGTTGGCCCCCCCGATGGACGGCGGACAATGAGCTTCAAACCCACAACCTTTGGGCTGGGATCCTGACCACAGTAAATCTCATGAGAGCCGACATGGACGCTTGTAGCCCAGTCTCCCTCCTCTACCTGCTAAGTCTCCCCTACCACTCTGTGTTTTGTACCATGGCGATGTGTGCGTGCGTGCGTGCGTGCATGCGTGCGTGTGTGCGTGTGTGCGTGCGTGCGTGTGTGTGTGTGCAGGCGGTCCTACTCACAGATGAAGGCCATGGTTCCTGCCAGGATCCCGACGGTCGTCCCCATGCCCCACTTGAAGGAGTGGGCGGCGGGGGCCACGTAGCAGTACCCCAGCACCGTGCAGTTACACACCCTCACTGTGGACAAGCACAGAGGAGCACTCACACACCGTGATGCCGTCCACACACACACACACACACACACACACACACATATAGGCACATAGTGACACACACACACACACACACACACAGGCACATAGTGTGACACACACACACACACACACACATATAGGCACATAGTGTAACACACACACACACACACATATAGGCACATAGTGACACACACACACTCACACACACACACACATATAGGCACATAGTGACACACACACACACACACACACACACACAGGCACATAGTGACACACACACACACTCACACACACACACACACACACACACACACACAGGCGCATAGTGACACACACACACACACACACACACAACACACACACACACACACTCACACAAACACATATAGGCAGATGGTGACACACACACACAATTCGGCAACTCTTGGAAGGTCGTGAGGTTGTTGATGGAGAATAAACCTTTTTCTCAGGACTTTTCTTTTTACCAAACCACTCACCCTCAAACTTCTGTGTGACTCCCACTCCTTGGTTGTCAGTGACGCTGATGGGGATGGAGAAGGTCTTGTCCTCCGCTGGGGTCTTCTTCATC